>NW_027052866.1:0-120000 GCF_011386835.1 Chrysemys picta bellii
CTAATCCACACGATGGCAGCATCTAGTGTCAGTGGAGTCCAAGCACTATTTCAACCACACAGGTTTGGATGAACTCCCCACAAAGGGAGGTGAAGAGCACCCCCAGCAAAACACACACACACACAAACACAAACCACTCCCGGTGGTGGGAGGGGAACAGGAGAAAGGACAAAAGAAGTAAGAGATGAAGAGAAAGGAAGGAGAGAGGGAGGAAAAGGTAAAACGAAAAGGACAAACACTAATGTCCCCAGTGATTCTACGGGACAAAATCACAGGGAGGGAATAAAATTCTGCCACCTTGAACTAGTGTTTTCCATGCCTAGAATTCAGCTGGCACCAGGTGGATCAGACTGAACAGGATACAAACCTCTCCGAGGCACTTACTTTCCTCAAAGAGAGACCTCAAGGAGGAGACTTGCTGAAGCAAAGCCAGAGGGGTCTCTGAGCTTTCCCTGGCCCTCATGTCAGCATCTCTCTCTGATGTCAGCATCTCTCTCTGAGGTCACCACCTCCCTAACACATTTGACCAATAAGCTGACGTCCTGCAAAAGGCCTTTGTGATGTCACTGCCACACCCAACCAAACCCTGAAGTGCTAATGTCCTGGTGCTGGCCTGACACTTTGAAGGTTTGAGCTACTCTGTGTGGATCACCCCACTCAATGCGTCTTCATTCTAGGAAGCAAGCCGGCTAGACAGTAAAACATCAGAGGCTGCTCCCAATGCTACACTCCGTGTTTCCAAAATTACTACACTTTATGGCCAGAAGAGACCTTTAGAGCATCTAATCTAAGCCCCTGCATATCATGGGCTTCCTGTATAGTACAATAGTTACTTTTTGGGCACAAACATTCCAGAAAGGTATCTAGTCTAAATTAAATGACATTAAGAGATGGAGAATCCATCACTTTCCCTTTTAGTGAGCGCCAGGGGGATCCATTTCCCCTTCCATTAGCTCCCCATTTACAGTGAGCCAGAGCAGTACCTGCAGCAGGGAGAGGGAGTTCCTGAAGGCCTCAGAGGCGCAGCACCTGCAGTGTCTCAGGCAAGTGGCGTAAGTGCAGGATGATGCGGAGCTGGTGCATCATTTTGGCCCTGACGTCCTCCTGCTGCAAGGGAACGAGAACCTGTCAGAGACTCAAAGGCCCCGAGGAATCAGGGGGAATTAAGGGAACCTGGAACCAGCAGTATTTCCACCCAGCACCTGCCCATCAATGAGAGATGAATTCACCTCCTGAACCCCACAATGGAGTCTTCTTGTCCTTTCTAGAAACCTCCAGAGCTAACCCCCCTCCTTGTAGGGTGAGCTCCTGCTACCTCCTGCTCAGTGCCCTTCACAGATATTCCACCTCCAAACCACAGCTCAAGTCATCAGAACCCTCTTCTCCACCCCGACACAGGTTGGGCTGGGAGGCGGCTCTAACAGGGTGTGCAGGAGGGATTCTGACAGCAGTGAAGTGGGTTGCAGGGAGGTTGAGATCTTGACCCAAGTCATCCCAGACACTAATGCTAAGTCACACAATGGCAGCATCTACTGTCAGTGGGGTCCAAGCACTATTTCAACCCCACAGTTTTGGATCAACTCCCCACAAGGGGAGGAGAAGAGAACCATCAGCACCACACACACACACACACACACACACACACACACACCACTCCTGGTGGTGTGAGGGGAACAAGAGAAAGGACAAAAGAAGTAAGAGATGAAGAGAAAGGAAGGAGGGATGGAGGAAAAGGGAAAAGGAAAAGGACAAACCCTAATGTCCCCATGTCGGACATCAGGAATGGTAACATACATAAGCCAGTATGTGAACACTTCAATCTCCCTGGTCATTCTATTACAGATTTAAAAGTCACTATCATTGAACAAAAAAAACTTCAGAAACAGACTTCAAAGAGAAACAGCAGAACTAAAATTTATTTGCAAATTCAACACCATTAATCTGGGCTTGAATAGGGACTGGGAGTGGCTGGCTCACTACAGAAGCAGCTTTTCCTCTCCTGGAATTGACACCTCCTCATCTATTATTGGGAGTGGACTACATCCACCCTGATTTTTGAATTGGCCCTGTCAACACTGGTTCTCCACTTGTGAAGTAACTCCCTGCTCTCCATGTGTCAGTATATAATGCCTGCATCTGTAACTTTCACTCTATGCATCCGAAGAAGTGAGGTTTTTACTCACGAAAGCTTATGCCCAAATAAATCTGTTAGTCTTTAAGGTGCCACCAGACTCCTTGTTGTTTTTGTAGATACAGACTAACATGGCTACCCCCTGATACTTGACACCATGCAAGGCACTAAATTTAGCCGTATGGAGTGGAAATCCATCAACCCCAACAAAAAACTTGCACAGATACAGACAGACATCATCTTCCTCTCCAAATGCAAACAGATGGACATCATACCAAAAGGACTGAAGGTAAAAAATCCATTGCAATCAACATACTACACTGAGTATGGTGAGAGATTGTGCCACACACTCTCTCAAAGAAACTGAGGAACCACCTGATCAGCATCCTGTACAGCAGACAGGAGAAGATCAAGAATGAGCTCTCAGAACTGGAGACTCTCATACAATACCAGCCTTCTACACAAACTTCCACGTGGCTGGACTTTACAAAAATGAGACAAGCCATTTACAATGCACACTTCACTTCTCTACAGAGGAAAAAGGACTGTAAGTTATCTAAACTAATACCTGCCACTAGGGGCTATAACAATGGTACCCTCAACTCATCTAACAACATTGTCAATCTTTCCAACCACACGCTTAGCCCAGCAGAAGAGTCTGTCCTATCTCGGGGACTCTCTTTCTGTCCCACCGTCCCCACGAACATGATACAGTTCTGCGGTGATCTGGAAGCCTACTTTCCTCGTCTCCGACTCAAGGAATATTTTCAACGCACCACTGAACAGTGCACTGACCCACAGGAACCCTCCTACCAACACTACAAAAAGAAGAATTCTGCGTGGACTCCTCCTGACGGTCGAAATGACAGACTGGACCTCTACATAGAGTGTTTCCGCAGACGTGCACAGGCTGAAATTGTGGACAAACAACATCACTTGTCCCATAACCTCAGCCGTACAGAACGCAATGCCATCCACAGCCTCAGAAACAACTCTGACATTATCATCAAAGGGGCTGACAAAGGAGGTGCTGTAGTCATAATGAACAGGTCAGATTATGAACAGGAGGCTGCCAGGCAACTCTCCAAGACCACATTCTACAGGCCACTATCCTCTGATCCCACTGAGGAATACCAAAAGAAACTACACCATCTGCTCAAGAAACTCCCAGCTACAGTACGGGAACAAATCTACATGGACACACCCCCAGAACCCCGACCAGGGGTATTCTATCTGCTACCCAAGATCCATAAACCCGGAAACCCTGGACGCCCCATCATCTCAGGCATTGGCACTCTGACGGCAGGATTATCTGGCTATTTGGCCTCTCTCCTCAGGCCCTATGCTACCAGCACTCCCAGCTATCTTCGAGACACCACCAACTTCCTGAGGAAACTACAATGCATTGATCTTCTTCCTGGAAACACCATCCTGGCCACCATGCATGTAGAAGCACTTTATACCAATATTCTACATGAGGATGGACTACAAGCTGTCAGGAACAGTATCCCTGATGAGGCCACAGCAAGCCTGGTGGCTGAGCTTTGTGACTTTGTCCTCACCCACAACCACTTCAGATTTGGGGACAACTTATACCTTCAAGTCAGTGGCACTGCTATGGGTACTCGCATGGCCCCACAGTATGCCAACATTTTTATGGCTGACTTAGAACAACGCTTCCTCAGCTCTCGTCCCCTAGTGCCCCTCCTCTACTTGCGCTACATTGACGACATCTTCATCATATGGACCCACGGAAAGGAGGCCCTTGAAGAATTCCACCTGGACTTCAACAATTTCCACCCCACCATCAACCTCAGCCTGGACCAGTCCACACAAGAGATCCACTTCCTGGACACTACAGTACAAATAAGTGATGGTCACATAAACACCACCCTATACCGGAAACCTACTGACCGCTATACGTACCTACATGCCTCCGGCTTCCATCCAAGACACATCACACGATCCATTGTCTACAGCCAAGCCCTAAGATACAACCGAATTTGCTCCAACCCCTCAGACAGAGACAAACACCTACAAGATCTTTATCAAGCATTCGTAAAACTACAATACCCACCTGGGGAAGTGAGGAAACAGATTGACAGAGCAAGACGGGTACCCAGAAATCACCTACTACAGGACAGGCCCAACAAGGACAATAACAGAACACCACTGGCCATCACATACAGCCCCCAGCTAAAACCTCTCCAGCGCATTATCCACGATCTACAACCTATCCTGGAAAATGATCCCTCACTCTCACAGACCTTGGGAGGCAGGCCAGTCCTCGCTTACAGACAACCCCCCAACCTGAAGCAAATACTCACCAGCAACTACACACCACACCACAGAAACACCAACCCAGGAACCTATCCCCGTAGCAAACCTCGTTGCCTACTCTGTCCCCATATCTACTCTGGCAACAGCATCAGAGGACCCAACCACATCAGCCACACCATCAGGGACTCATTCACCTGCACATCCACTAATGTCATATATGCCATCATGTGCCAGCAATGCCCCTCTCCCATGTACATTGGCCAAACCGGACAGTCCCCCCGCAAAAGAATAAATGGACACAAATCGGACATCAGGAGTGGTAACATACATAAGCCAGTAAGTGAACACTTCAATCTCCCTGGTCATTCTATTACAGATTTAAAAGTCACTATCATTGAACAAAAAAACTTCAGAAACAGACTTCAAAGAGAAACAGCAGAACTAAAATTCATTTGCAAATTCAACACCATTAATCTGGGCTTGAATAGGGACTGGGAGTGGCTGGCTCACTACAGAAGCAGCTTTTCCTCTCCTGGAATTGACACCTCCTCATCTATTATTTGGAGTGGACTACATCCACCCTGATTTTTGAATTGGCCCTGTCAACACTGGTTCTCCACTTGTGAAGTAACTCCCTGCTCTCCATGTGTCAGTATATAATGCCTGCATCTGTAACTTTCACTCTATGCATCCGAAGAAGTGAGGTTTTTACTCACGAAAGCTTATGCCCAAATAAATCTGTTAGTCTTTAAGGTGCCACCAGACTCCTTGTTGTTTTCCTAATATCCCCAGTGATTCTACGGGACAAAATTCCAGGGAGGGAAGAAAATTCTGCCACCTTAAACTACTGTTTTCCATGCCGAGAATTCAGCTGGCACCAGATGGATCAGACTGAGCAGGTTCCAAAACCTCTTGGAGGCTCTTACCTTCTAATTTTCAAGTAAAATCAGTAAAAGGAAAGGAGAAAACTCGAAAGAGGCTCCTGCTCGCACTCACATACGTCAACCCTAACACTCTCTCAGTCCTCAAAAAGAAACCTCGAGAAGGAGACTTGCTGAAGCAAAGCCACAGGGTTCTCTGAGGTTTCCCTGGTCGTAAGCCCCTGTCCTCCCTGGCTGAAGACAGCATCTCTCTCTGAGGTCACCACCTCCCTAACACCTTTGACCAGTACGCTGAGGTCCTTGAAAAAGCCTTTGTGAGATCACTGCCACACCCAACCAAACCCTAAAGTGCTCATGTCCTGCTGCTGGCCTGACACTTTGAAGGTTTGAGCTACGCTCTGTGGATCACACCACAAAATTCGTCTTCATTCTAGGAAGCAAGCTAGCTAGACAGTAAAACATCAGAGGCTGCTCCCAATACTACACTCAGTGTTTCCAAAAGTAGGAGACTTTCTGGTCAGAAGAGACCTTTACAGCATCTCATCTAACCCCCTCCATATCATAGGCTTCCAGTATAGTACAATAGTTACTTTTTGGGCACACACATTCCAGAAAGGCATCTAGTCTTCAATCAATGACCTGCAGCAGGGAGAGGGAGTTGCTAAGGCCTCAGAGGAACAGCCCCTGCAGTGTCTCAGGCACATGGCGTAAGTGCCGGATGATGCGGAGCTGGTGCATCCCTTTGGCCGTGACGTCCTCCTCCTGCAAGGGAACGAGAACCTGTCAGAGACTCAAATGCCCCGAGGAATCAGGGGCAATTAAGGACACCTGGAACCAGCAGTATTTACACCCAGCACCTGCCCACCACTGAGGGATGAATTCACCTCCTGAACCCCAGAATGGAGTCGTCTTCTCCTTTCTAGGAATCTCCAGTGCCAACCCCCGTCCTTGTAGGGTGAGCTCCTGCTACCTCCCCCTCAGTGCCCTTGACAGCTGTTCCACCTCCAAACCACAGCTCAAGTTATCAGAACCCTCTTCTCCACCCCCACCCAGGTTGGGCAGGGAGGCGGCTCTAGCAGGGGGGGCAGGTGGGATTCTGGCAGCAGTGAAGTGGGTTGCGGGGAGGTTGAGATCTTGCCCCAAGTCATCCCAGACACTAATGCTAAACCACACGATGGCAGCATCTAGTGTCAGTGGAGTCCAAGCACTATTTCAACCATACAGTTTTGGATCAACTCCCAACAAGGGGAGGTCAAGAGCACCCCCAGCAACACACACACACACACACACACACACACACACACACACACACACACACACACATATATATACCACTCCTGGTGGTGGGAGGGGAACAAGAGAAAGGACAAAAGAAGTAAGAGATAAAGAGAAAGGAAGGAGGGATGGAGGAAAAGGTAAAACGAAAAGGACAAACCCTAATGTCCCCAGTGATTCTACCAGACAATATTACAGGGAGGGATTAAAATTCTGCCACCTTGAACTAGTGTTTTCCATGCCTAGAATTCAGCTGGCACCAGATGGATCAGACTGAGCAGGTTCCAAAACCTCTTGGAGGCTCTTACTTTCTAAACAGGGATGTCTGTTTTCTAGTAAAATCAGTAAAAGGAAAGGAGACAACTCGAAAGAGGCTCCTGCTCTCACTCAAATACGTGAATCCTAATACTCTCTCAGTCCTCAAGAGAAACCTCGAGAAGGAGACTTGCTGAAGCAAAGCCACAGGGGTCTCTGAGGTTTCCCTGGCCATGCGCCCCTGTCCTGCCTCGCTGATGGCAGCATCTCTCTCTGAGGTTACCACCTCCCTAACACCTTTGACCAATATGCTGAGGTCCTGCAAAAGACCTTTGTGATATCACTGCCACCAATCAAACCCTTAAGTGCTAATGTCCAATAAAAGGAGAAACTCGAAAGAGGTTCCTCCTCGCGCTCACATACTTGAACCCTAATACTCTCTGAGTCCTAAAAAGGGAGACCTCGAGAAGGAGACTTGCTAAAGCAAAGCCAAAGGGGTCTCTGAGGTTTCCCTGGCCCTGCGCTCCTGTCCTGCCTGGCTGATGTCAGCATCTCTCTCTCAGGTAACCACCTCCCTAATACCTTTGACCCATAGGCTGAGGTCCAGGATAAGGCCCTTGTGATATCACTGCCACACCCAACCAAACCCTAAAGTGCTAATGTCCTGCTACTGGCCTGACACTTTGAAGGTTTGAGCTACTCTCTGTGGATCACCCCACTCAATGCATCCTCATTCTAGGAAGCAAGCAGGCTAGACAGTAAAACATTAGAGGCTGCTCCCAATGCTACACTCAGTGTTTCCAAATTTAATACACTTTATGGTCAGAAGAGACCTTTAGAGCATCTCATCTAACCCCCTGCATATCATAGGCTTCCTGTATAGGACAATAGTTACTTTTTGGGCACAAACATTCCAGAAAGGCATCTAGTTTCATTCAATGACTTCAAGAGATGGAGAATCCACCACTTTCCCTTTCACTGAGTGCCAGGGGGCTCCATTTCCCCTTCCACTAGCTCCCCATTTACAGTGAGCCAGAGCAGTACCTGCAACAGAGAGCGGGAGTTGCTGAAGGCCTCAGAGGCACAACCCCTGCAGTGTCTCAGGCACCTGGCGCAAGTGATGGATGATGCGGAGCTGGTGCCTCACTTTGGCCGTGACGCCCTCCTGCTGCAAGGGAATGAGAACCTCTCAGACTCAAACGCCCCGAGGAATCAGGGGGAATTAAGGGCACCTGGAACCAGCAGTATTTCCACTCAGCACCTGCCCAACACTGAGGGATGAATTCACCTCCTGAATCCCAGAATGGAGTCTTCTTGTCCTTTCTAGTAACCTCCAGTGCCAATCCCCCTCCTTCTAGGGTGAGCTCCTGCTACCTCCCCTTCAGTGTCCTTGACAGCTGTTCCACCTCCAAACCACAGCTTAAGTCATCAGAAACCTCTTCTAGACCCCCACCAAGGTTGGGCTGGGAGGCGGGTCTAGCAGTGGGGGCAGGAGGGATTCTGGCAGCAGTGAAGTGGGTTGCGGGGAGGTTGAGATCTTGCCCAAGTCATCCAAGACACTAACGCTAAGCCACAGGATGGCAGCATCTAGTGTCTGTGGAGTCCAAGCACTATTTCAACCCCACAGTTTTGGATGAACTTCCCACAAGAGGAGGTGAAGATCATCCCCAGCAACACACACACACACACACACACACACACACACACACACACCACTCCTGGTGGTGGGAGGGGAACAGGAGAAAGGACAAAAGAAGTAAGAGATGAAGAGAAAGGAAGGAGGGATGGTGGAAAAGGTAAAACGAAAAGGACAAACCCTAATGTCCCCAGTGATTCCACGGGACAAAATCCCGTGTGGACTACAAAATTCTGTCACCTTGAACTAGTGTTTTCCATGCCTAGAATTCAACGGGCACCAGGTGGATCAGACTGAGCAGGTTCAAAAACCTCTTGGAGGCTCTTACCTTCTAAACAGGGACGTCTGTTTTCTAGTAAAATCAGTAAAAGGGAAGGAGAAAACTCGAAAGAGGCTCCTGCTCTCACTCACATACGTGAACCCTAATACTCTCTCAGTCCTCAAAGAGAGACCTCGAGAAGGAGACTTGCTAAAGCAAAGCCACAGGGGTCTCTGAGGTTTCCCTGGCCCTGCGCCCCTGACTGATGTCAGCATCTCTCTCTGAGGTCACCACCTCCCTAACACCTTTGACCAATACGCTGAGATACTGCATGTAGCGGGGCGGCCTGGCTCCCAGGCGCCCCAGGAAGTCAAGGCCACCGCGGCCTGTCCCCACCCCCCGGAAGTCAAGGGGCGGGACAGGAAGTATAAAGGCCAAGCCACAGCACTCAGTAGCTGGCCGGCAGGGGGAGAGGACAGACGCTGGTGCCCGAGCTCCCGCGGACCTGAGCCTGCCAAGAGCCCGGTATCCTGAGGAACGGTCGGAGCTTCCCCCCGCCAAGGGCCCAGAGGGAGTGACAGACCTACCTGCTGCTCGGGGCCCGGAGCAGCCCATGATCTGCGACCCAGCAGACGGAACTCAGGAGGACAGGTACCCATGGAGGAGGAGATGGGAAGTGGCCCGGGGATAGCAGACCCCGAACCCATGTCAGTGTGTTGCGATCAGGATCCCCACTGACTGCGCGGCAGACGGACTGCTGCAGATAGGGCCCCGGGCTGGAACACAGTGGAGTGGGTGGGCCTGTGTTCCCCCTTGCCACCCCGTGCTGGGTGGCAGTCTCTCCTCCTCCTTGTCCAAGGGGCCTGGGCCTCTGACTGACGATTGGTTTGCTGCCCCGCCCTGACCTAGGGCCTGGGCTAACCCAAACTGACCCAGCTCCTGCTACAAGGCCTGGGCCGCTGACTGACTACTGGTTTGTTCCCCGCCCTGACCCAGGGCCGGAGCTGTTGATTGTGTGCTCAGTCCCTGCATAAGGGCCTGAGCTCTGAACTGTTGATTGTGTGCTCAGTCCCTGCACAAAGGCCTGAGCGCCGAACTGCTAATTGTGTGCTCAGCCCATACCCAAAGGTCTGGGCCCTAGACTGTTATTCGCTTTGTAGCGGGGCGGCCTGGCTCCCAGGTACCCCAGGAAGGGACGAGCCCCACCCCGGAACTACTACACTGCAAAAGGCCTTTGTGATGTCACTGCCACACCCACCCATCCCCTGAAGTGCTAATGTCCTGCTGCTGGCCTGACACTTTGAAGGTTTCAGCTACTCTCTGTGGATCACCCCACTCGATGCGTCTTCATTCTAGGAAGCAAGCCGGCTAGACAGTAAAGCATCAGAGGCTGCTCCCAATGCTACACTCAGTGTTTCCAAAATTACTACACTTTATGGCCAGAAGAGACCTTTAGAACATCTCATCTAACCCCCTGCATATCATAGGCTTCCTGTATAGTACAATAGGTACTTTTTGGGCACACACATTCCAGAAAGGCATCTAGTCTTCATGAAATGACATCAAGAGATGGAGAATCCACCACTTTCCCTTTTACTGAGTGCCAGGGGGCTCCATTTCCCCTTCCACTAGCACCCCATTTACAGTGAGCCAGAGCAGTACCTGCAGCAGGGAGCGGGAGTTGCTGATGGCCTCAGAGGCACAGCCCCTGCAGTGTCTAAGGCACCTGGCACAAGTGCCGGATGATGCGGAGCTGGTGCATCACTCTGGCCATGACGTCCTCCTGCTGCAAGGGAACGAGAACCTGTCAAAGACTCAAACCCCCCGAGGAATCAGGGGGAATTAAGGGCACCTGGAACCAGCAGTATTTAAACTGACTACCTGCCCACCACTGAGGGATGAATTCACCTCCTGAACCCCAGAATGGAGTCTTCTTGTCCTTTCTAGTAACCTCCAGTGCCAACCCACCACCTTGTAGGGTGAGCTCCTGCTACCTCCCCCTCAGTACCCTTGACAGCTGTTCTACCTCCAAACCACAGCTCAAGTTATCAGAACCCTCTTCTCCACCCCCACCCAGGTTGGGCAGGGAGGCGGCTCTAGCAGGGGGGGCAGGAGGGATTCTGCCAGCAGTGAAGTGGGTTGCGGGGAGGTTGAGATCTTGCCCCAATCATCCCAGACACTAATGCTAAGCCACAGGATGGCAGCATCTAGTGTCATTGGAGTTCAAGCACTATTTCAACCCCACAGTTTTGGATCAACTTCCCACAAGGGGAGGTGAAGAGCACCCCCAGCAACACACACACACACACACACCACTCCTGGTGGTGGCAGGGGAACAGGAGAAAGGACAAAAGAAGTAAGAGATGAAGAGAAAGGAAGGAGGGATGGAGGAAAAGGTAAAACGAAAATGACAAACACTAATGTCCCCAGTGATTCTACGGGACAAAATCCCACAGAGGGAATAAAATTCTGCCACCTTAAACTAGTGTTTTCCATGCCTAGAATTCAGCTGGCACCAGATGGATCAGACTGAGCAGGTTCCAAAACCTCTTGGAGGCTCTTACCTTCTAAATAGGGACGTCTGTTTTCTAGTAAAATCCGTCAAAGGAAAGGAGAAAACTCCAAAGAGGCTCCTGCTCGCACTCACACATGTGAACACTAATACTCTCTCAGTCCTCAAAGAGAGACCTCGAGAAGGAGACTTGCTGAAGCAATAACAGACACTTGGTGGGATGACTCACATGACTGGAGTACTGTCATGGATGGATATAAACTGTTCAGGAAGGACAGGCAGGGCAGAAAAGGTGGGGGAGTTGCATTGTATGTAAGAGAGGAGTATGAGTGCTCAGAGGTCCGGTATGAAACTGTAGAAAAACCTGAGAGTCTCTGGATAAAGTTGAGAAGTGTGAGCAACAAGGGGGATGTCACGGTTGGAGTCTGGTATAGACCACCAGACCAGGGGGATGAGGTGGATGAGGCTTTCTTCTGGCAACTAGCAGAAGTTGCTAGATCGCAGGCCCTGGTTCTCATGGGAGACTTTAATCACCCTGATATCTGCTAGGAGAGCAATACAGCGGTGCACAGACAATCCAGGAAGTTTTTGGAAAGTGTAGGGCACAATTTCCTGGTGCAAGTGCTGGAGGAACCAACTAGGGGCAGAGCTTTTCTCGACCTGCTGCTCACAAACAGGGAAGAATTAGTAGGGGAAGCAAAAGTGGATGGGAACCTGGGAGGCAGTGACCATGAGATGGTCGAGTTCAGGATCCTGACACAAGGAAGAAAGGAGAGCAGCAGAATACGGACCCTGGACTTCAGAAAAGCAGACTTTGACTCCCTCAGGGAACAGATGGGCAGGATCCCCTGGGAGAATAACATGAAGGGCAAAGGGGTCCAGGAGAGCTGGCTGTATTTTAAAGAATCCTTATTGCGGTTGCAGGAACAAACCATCCCGATGTGTAGAAAGAATAGTAAATATGGCAGGCGACCAGCTTGGCTAAACAGTGAAATCCTTGCTGATCTTAAACGCAAAAAAGAAGCTTACAAGAAGTGGAAGATTGGACAAATGACCAGGGAGGAGTATAAAAATATTGCTCAGGCATGCAGGAGTGAAATCAGGAAGGCCAAATCACACTTGGAGTTGCAGCTAGCAAGAGATGTTAAGAGTAACAAGAAGGGTTTCTTCAGGTATGTTAGCAACAAGAAGAAAGTCAAGGAAAGTGTGGGCCCCTTACTGAATGAGGGAGGCAACCTAGTGACTGAGGATGTGGAAAAAGCTAATGTACTCAATGCTTTTTTTGCCTCTGTCTTCACGAACAAGGTCAGCTCCCAGACTGCTGCACTGGGCAGCACAATATGGGGAGAAGGTGACCAGCCCTCTGTGGAGAAAGAAGTGGTTCGGGACTATTTAGAAAAACTGGACGTGCACAACTCCATGGGGCTGGATGCGCTGCATCCGAGGGTGCTAAAGGACTTGGCGGATGAGATTGCACAGCCATTAGCCATTATTTTTGAAAACTCATGGCGATCGAGGGAGGTCCCGGATGACTGGAAAAAGGCTAATGTCGTGCCCATCTTTAAAAAAGGGAAGGAGGAGGATCCGGGGAACTACAGGCCAGTCAGCCTCACCTCAGTCCCTGGAAAAATCATGGAGCAGGTCCTCAAGGAATCAATGATGAAACACTTAGAGGAGAGGAAAGTGATCAGGAACAGTCAGCATGGATTCACCAAGGGGAAGTCGTGCCTGACTAACCTAATTGCCTTCTATGATGAGATAACTGGCTCTGTGGATGAGGGGAAAGCAGTGGATGTGTTATTCCTTGACTTTAGCAAAGCTTTTCATATGCTCTCCCACAGTATTCTTGCCACCAAGTTAAAGAAGTATGGGCTGGATGAATGGACTGTAAGGTGGATAGAAAGCTGGCTGGATCGTCGGGCTCAACGGGTAGTGATCAATGGCTCCATGTCTAGTTGGCAGCCGGTTTCAAGCGGAGTAGTGCCCCAAGGGTCGGTCCTGGGGCCGGTTTTGTTTAATATCTTTATTAATGATCTGGAGGATGGTGTGGACTGCACTCTCAGGAAGTTTGCAGATGACACTAAACTAGGAGGCGTGGTAGATACGCTAGAGGGTAGGGATCGGATACAGAGGGATCTAGACAAATTAGAGGATTGGGCCAAAAAAAACCTGATGAAGTTCAACAAGGACAAGTGCAGAGTCCTGCACTTAGGACGGAAGAATCCCATGCACTGCTACAGACTAGGGACCGAATGGCTAGGTAGCAGTTCTGCAGAAAAGGACCTAGGGGTCACAGTGGACGAGAAGCTGGATATGAGTCAACAGTGTGCTCTTGTTGCCAAGAAGGCTAACGGCATTTTGGGCTGTTTAAGTAGGGGCATTGCCAGCAGATCGAGGAACGTGATCGTTCCCCTTTATTCGACATTGGTGAGGCCTCATCTGGAATACTGTGTCCAGTTTTGGGCCTGTGGAAGCAGAGAAAGAGCTCACAGGAAGGGGATGCAATGCATGACAGTTCGTTAGCAAGAGTTAGGCTAACTGTAACCCTAATAACGCGAGATTTGTAGAAGCGAGGAATGTGTGAGGCGGGTGAGAAAGAACTGTGTAAGAAGTCATTAGGACCTGGTATAGATAAGGTGTAGAAGACCTTGTGTAGATAAGGTATAGAAAATATTGTATGTTGGCAAGAGTCAAAACAAGTGAAGAAATGAGATATCAAGATGGCCTATGTATAAACAAAACGCAGCTGTCCCTCGTTATTTCTGTAATGAAAGGTATAAATGCTTGCTGTAATTAGTTACCTGGGAGAGACCTGCTTAGCTCTCTCCCTCTGGGCAATTGTGAGAGTTAATAAAGCATCTGACTTGCTGTACCTAAACAAATAGTGAGAACTCTGTTTTTCTCCGACAGGCCCCACACTACAAGAAGGATGTGGAAAAATTGGAAAGAGTCCAGTGGAGAGCAACAAAAATGATTAGGGGTCTGGAGCACATGACTTATGAGGAGAGGCTGAGGGAACTGGGATTGTTTAGTCTCCAGAAGAGAAGAATGAGGGGGGATTTGATAGCAGCCTTCAACTACGTGAAGGGGGGTTCCAAAGAGGATGGAGCTCGGTTGTTCTCAGTAGTGGCAGATGACAGAACAAGGAGCAATGGTCTCAAGTTGCAGTGGGGGAGGTCCAGGTTGGATATTAGGAAACACTATTTCACTAGGAGGGTGGTGAAGCACTGGAATGCGTTAACTAGGGAGGTGGTGGAGTCTCCTTCCTTGGAGGTTTTTAAGGCCCGGCTTGTCAAGCCCTGGCTGGGATGATTTAGTTGGGAATTGGTCCTGCTTTGAGGACGGGGTTGGAGTAGATGACCTCTTGAGGTCCCTTCCAACCCTGATATTCTATGATTCTATGATTCTATGAAAGTCACAGGGGTCTCTGAGGTTTCCCTGGCCCTAAGCCCCTGTCCTGCCTGGCTGATGTCAGCATCTCTCTCTGAGGTTACCACCTCCCTAACACCTTTGACCAATAGGCTGAGGTCCTGAAAAGGCCTTTGTGATGTCACTGCCACACCCACCCATCCCCGGAAGTGCTAATGTCCTGCTGCTGGCCTGACACTTTGAAGGTTTGAGCTACTCTCTGTGGATCACCCCACTCAATGCGTCTTCATTCTAGGAAGCAAGCCGGCTAGACAGTAAAACATCAGAGGCTGCTCCCAATACTACACTCAGTGTTTCCAAAATTTGTAGACTTTATGGCCACAAGAGACCTTTAGAGCATCTCATCTAAGCCCCTGCATATCATAGGCCTCCTGTATAGTACAGTAGTTACTTTTTGGGCACACACATTCCAGAAAGGCATCTAGTCTTCATTCAATGACATCAAGAGATGGAGAATCCACCACTTTCCCTTTTAGTGAGTACCAGGGGGCTCCATTTCCCCTTCCACTAGTTCCCCATTTACAGTGAGACAGAGCAGTACCTGCAGCAGGGAGCGGGAGTTGCTGATGGCCTCAGAGGCACAGCCCCTGCAGTGTCTCAGGAATCTGGCGCAAGTGCCGGATGATGCGGAGCTGGTGCATCACTTTTGGCCGTGACGTCCTCCTGCTGCAAGGGAACGAGAACCTGTCAGAGACTCAAACGCCCTGAGGAATCTGGAGGAATTAAGGGCACCTGGAACCAGCAGTATTTCCACCCAGCACCTGCCGACCACTGAGGGATAAATTCACCTCCTGAACCCCAGAATGGAGTCTTCTTGTCCTTTCTAGTAACCTCCAGTGCCAACCCCCCTCCTTGAAGGATGAGCTCCTGCTATCTCCCCCTCAGTGCCCTTGACAGCTGTTCCACCTCCAAACCACAGCTCAAGTTATTAGTACCTTTGGACACAGACTGGCTAACCTAGTGAGGAGGGCTTTAAACTAGGTTCGACGGGGACAGGTGAGCAAAGCCCACAGGTAAGTGGGGAACATGGAGACCGGGGAGATGGGTCAAAAACGAGAGGGAGTGTGGGCTATATTGTCAGAGAGAAAGGAGGGTCAGGACAAAACTGGGAGGAAAGATCAAACCAGTATCTTAGATGCCTATATACAAATGCGAGAAGTATGGGGAATAAGCAGGAAGAACTGGAAGTGCTAATAAATAAATACAACTATGACATTGTTGGCATCACTGAAACTTGGTGGGATAATACACGTGATTGGAATGTTGGTGTGGATGGGTACAGCTTGCTCAGGAAGGATAGACAGGGGAAAAAGGGAGGAGGTGTTGCCTTGTATATTAAAAATGTACACCCTTGGACTGAGGTAGAGATGGACATAGGAGACGTTGAGAGTCTCTGGGTTAGGCTAAAAGGGGTAAAAAACAAGGGAGATGTCATGCTAGGAGTCTACTACAGGCCACCTAACCAGGTGGAAGAGGTGGATGAGGCTTTTTTTAAGCAACTAACAAAATCATCCAAAGCCCAAGATTTGGTGGTGATGGGGGACTTCAACTATCCGGCTATATGTTGGGAAAATAACACAGCGGGGCACAGACTATCCAACAAATTCCTGGACTGCATTGGAGACAACTTTTTATTTCAGAAGGTTGAAAAAGCTACTGGGGGGAAGCTGTTCTAGACTTGATTTTAACAAATAGGGAGGAACTCGTTGAGAATTTGAAAGTAGAAGGCAGCCTGGGTGAAAGTGATCATGAAATCATAGAGTTTGCAATTCTAAGGAAGGGTAGAAGGGAGAACAGCAAAATAGAGACAATGGATTTCAGGAAGGCAGATTTTGGTAAGCTCAGAGAGCTGATAGGTAAGGTCCCATGGGAATCAAGACTGAGGGGAAAAACAACTGAGGAGAGTTGGCAGTTTTTCAAAGGGACACTATTAAGGGCCCAAAAGCAAGCTATTCCGCTGGTTAGGAAAGATAGAAAATGTGGCAAAAGACCACCTTGGCTTAACCATGAGATCTTGCATGATCTAAAAAATAAAAAGGAGTCATATCAAAAATGGAAACTGGGACAGATTACAAAGGATGAATATAGGCAAACAACACAGGAATGCAGGGGCAAGATTAGAAAGGCAAAGGCACAAAATGAGCTCAAACTAGCTACGGGAATAAAGGGAAACAAGAAGACTTTTTATCAATACATTAGAAGCAAGAGGAAGACCAAAGACAGGGTAGGCCCACTGCTTAGTGAAGAGGGAGAAACAGTAACAGGAAACTTGGAAATGGCGGAGATGCTTAATGACTTCTTTGTTTCAGTCTTCACCGAGAAGTCTGAAGGAATGCCTAACATAGTGAATGCTAATGGGAAGGGGGTAGGTTTAGCAGATAAAATAAAAAAAGAACAAGTTAAAAATCACTTAGAAAAGTTAGATGCCTGCAAGTCACCCGGGCCTGATGAAATGCATCCTAGAATACTCAAGGAGCTAATAGAGGAGGTATCTGAGCCTCTAGCTATTATCTTTGGAAAATCATGGGAGACGGGAGAGATTCCAGAAGACTGGAAAAGGGCAAGTATAGTGCCCATCTATAAAAAGGGAAATAAAAACAACCCAGGAAACTACAGACCCCAGTGAGTTTAACTTCTGTGCCAGGGAAGATAATGGAGCAAGTAATTAAGGAAATCATCTGCAAACACTTGGAAGGTGGTAAGGTGATAGGGAACAGCCAGCATGGATTTGTGAAGAACAAATCATGTCAAACCAATCTGATAGCTTTCTTTGATAGGATAACGAGCCTTGTGGATAAGGGTGAGGCTGTGGATGTGGTATACCTAGACTTTAGTAAGGCATTTGATACGGTCTCGCATGATATTCTTATTGATAAACTAGGCAAATACAATTTAGATGGGGCTGCTATAAGGTGGGTGCATAACTGGCTGGATAACCGTACTCAGGGAGTTGTTATTAATAGTTTCCAATCCTGCTGGAAAGCCATAACGAGTGGGGTATCGCAGGGGTCTGTTTTGGGACCGGCGCTGTTCAATATCTTCATCAACGACTTAGATATTGGCATAGAACATATATGAGTCAACAGTGTGATGCTGTTGCAAAAAAAGCAAACCTGATTCTGGGATGTATTAACAGGTGTGTTGTGAGCAAGACACGAGAAGTCATTCTTCCGCTCTACTCTGCTCTGGTTAGGCCTCAGCTGGAGTATTGTGTCCAGTTCTGGGCACCGCATTTTAAAAAAGATGTGGAGAAATTGGAAAGGGTCCAGAGAAGAGCAACAAGAATGATTAAAGGTCTTGAGAACATGACCTATGAAGGAAGGCTGAAAGAATTGGCTTTGTTTAGTTTGGAAAAGAGAAGACTGAGAGGAGACATGATAGCAGTTTTCAGGTATTTAAAAGGGTGTCATAAGGAGGAGGGAGAAAACTTGTTCACCTTAGCCTCTAAGGATAGAACCAGAAGCAATGGGTTTAAAGTGCAGCAAGGGAGGTCTAGGTTGGACATTAGGAAAAAGTTCCTAACTGTCAGGGTGGTTAAACACTGGAATAAATTGAAGAGGGAGGTTGTGGAATCTCCATCTCTTGAGATATTTAAGAGTAGGTTAGATAAATGTCTATCAGGGATGGTCTAGATGGTATTTGGTCCTGCCATGCGGGCAGGGGACTGGACTCGATGACCTCTCGAGGTCCCTTCCAGTCCGATAATCTATGAATGTATGAAAAAAACACTGTTCTCCACCCCCACCCAGGTTGGCCAGGGAGGCGGCTCTAGCGGGGGGGCAGGAGGGATTCTGGCAGCAGTGAAGTGGGTTGCGGGGAAGTTGAGATCTTGCCCCAAGTCATCCCAGACACTAATGCTAAGCCACAGGATGGCAGCATCTAGTGTCATTGGAGTTCAAGCACTATTTCAACCCCACAGTTTTGGATCAACTTCCCACAAGGGGAAGTGAAGAGCACCCCCAGCAACACACACACACACACACCACTCCTGGTGGTGGCAGGGGAACAGGAGAAAGGACAAAAGAAGTAAGAGATGAAGAGAAAGGAAGGAGGGATGGTGGAAAAGGTAAAACGAAAAGGACAAACCCTAATGTCCCCAGTGATTCAACGGGACAAAATCCCGTGTGGACTACAAAATTCTGTCACCTTGAACTAGTGTTTTCCATGCCTAGAATTCAACGGGCACCAGGTGGATCAGACTGAGAAGGTTCAAAAACCTCTCGGAGGCTCTTACCTTCTAAACAGGGACGTCTGTTTTCGAGTAAAATCAGTAAAAGGAAAGGAGAAAACTCGAAAGAGGCTCCTGCTCGCACTCACATACGTGAACCCTAATACTCTCTCAGTCCTCAAAGAGAGACCTCGAAAAGGAGACTTGCTAAAGCAAAGCCACAGGGGTCTCTGAGGTTTCCCTGGCCCTGCGCCCCTGTCCTGCCTGACTGATGTCAGCATCTCTCTCTGAGGTCACCACCTCCCTAACACCTTTGACCAATACGCTGAGATACTGCATGTAGCGGGGCGGCCTGGCTCCCAGGTGCCCCAGGAAGTCAAGGCCACCGCGGCCTGTCCCCACCCCCCGGAAGTCAAGGGGAGGGACAGGAAGTATAAAGGCCAAGCCACAGCGCTCAGTAGCTGGCCGGCAGCGGGAGAGGACAGACGCTGGTGCCCGAGCTCCCGCGGACCTGAGCCTGCCGAGAGCCCGGTATCCTGAGGAGGACTGGCCGGAAGGGACGAGCCCCACCCCGGAACTACTACACTGCAAAAGGCCTTTGTGATGTCACTGCCACACCCACCCATCCCCTGAAGTGCTAATGTCCTGCTGCTGGCCTGACACTTTAAAGGTTTCAGCTACTCTCTGAGGATCACCCCACTCGATGCGTCTTCATTCTAGGAAGCAAGCCGGCTAGACAGTAAAGCATCAGAGGCTGCTCCCAATGCTACACTCAGTGTTTCCAAAATTACTACACTTTATGGCCAGAAGAGACCTTTAGAGCATCTAATCTAAGCCCCTCCATATCATAGGCCTCCTGTATAGTACAATAGTTACTTTTTCGGCGCACACATTCCAGAAAGGTATCTAGTCTTCATTCAATGACATTAAGAGATGGAGAATCCATCACTTTCCCTTTTAGTGAGTGCCAGGGGGCTCCATTTCCCCTTCCACTAGCTCCCCATTTACAGTGAGCCAGAGCAGTACCTGCAGCAGGGAGCGGGAGTTCCTGAAGGCCTCAGAGGCGCAGCCCGTGCAGTGTCTCAGGCACCTGGCGCAAGTGGCGGATGATGCGGGTGCATCATTTTGGCCGTGACGTCCTCCTGCTGCAAGGGAACGAGAACCTGTCAGAGACTCAAACGCCCCGAGGAATCAGGGGGAATTAAGGGAACCTGGAACCAGCAGTATTTCCACCCAGCACCTGCCCATCAATGAGAGATGAATTCACCTCCTGAAACCCAAAATGGAGTCTTCTTGTCCTTTCTAGAAACCTCCAGAGCCAACCCCCCTCCTTGTAGGGTGAGCTCCTGCTACCTCCTGCTCAGTGCCCTTCACAGACATTCCACCTCCAAACCACAGCTCAAGTCATCAGAACCCTCTTCTCCACCCCGACACAGGTTGGGCTGGGAGGCGGCTCTAACAGGGTGTGCAGGAGGGATTCTGACAGCAGTGAAGTAGGTTGCAGGGAGGTTGAGATCTTGACCCAAGTCATCCCAGACACTAATGCTAAGTCACACAATGGCAGCATCTACTGTCAGTGGGGTCCAAGCACTATTTCAACCCCACAGTTTTGGATCAACTCCCCAGAAGGGGAGGAGAAGAGAACCATCAGCACCACACACACACACACACACACACACCACTCCTGGTGGTGTGAGGGGAACAAGAGAAAGGACAAAAGAAGTAAGAGATGAAGAGAAAGGAAGGAGGGATGGAGGAAAAGGGAAAAGGAAAAGGACAAACCCTAATGTCCCCATGCCGGACATCAGGAATGGTAACATACATAAGCCAGTATGTGAACACTTCAATCTCCCTGGTCATTCTATTACAGATTTAAAAGTCACTATCATGAACAAAAAAAACTTCAGAAACAGACTTCAAAGAGAAACAGCAGAACTAAAATTCATTTGCAAATTCAACACCATTAATCTGGGCTTGAATAGGGACTGGGAGTGGCTGGCTCACTACAGAAGCAGCTTTTCCTCTCCTGGAATTGACACCTCCTCATCTATTATTGGGAGTGGACTACATCCACCCTGATTTTTGAATTGGCCCTGTCAACACTGGTTCTCCACTTGTGAAGTAACTCCCTGCTCTCCATGTGTCAGTATATAATGCCTGCATCTGTAACTTTCACTCTATGCATCCGAAGAAGTGAGGTTTTTACTCACGAAAGCTTATGCCCAAATAAATCTGTTAGTCTTTAAGGTGCCACCAGACTCCTTGTTGTTTTTGTAGATACAGACTAACATGGCTACCCCCTGATACTTGACACCATGCAAGGCACTAAATTTAGCCGTATGGAGTGGAAATCCATCAACCCCAACAAAAAACTTGCACAGATACAGACAGACATCATCTTCCTCTCCAAATGCAAACAGATGGACATCATACCAAAAGGACTGAAGGTAAAAAATCCATTGCAATCAACATACTACACTGAGTATGGTGAGAGATTGTGCCACACACTCTCTCAAAGAAACTGAGGAACCACCTGATCAGCATCCTGTACAGCAGACAGGAGAAGATCAAGAATGAGCTCTCAGAACTGGAGACTCTCATACAATACCAGCCTTCTACACAAACTTCCACATGGCTGGACTTTACAAAAATGAGACAAGCCATTTACAATGCACACTTCACTTCTCTACAGAGGAAAAAGGACTGTAAGTTATCTAAACTAATACCTGCCACTAGGGGCTATAACAATGGTACCCTCAACTCATCTAACAACATTGTCAATCTTTCCAACCACACGCTTAGCCCAGCAGAAGAGTCTGTCCTATCTCGGGGACTCTCTTTCTGTCCCACCGTCCCCACGAACATGATACAGTTCTGCGGTGATCTGGAAGCCTACTTTCCTCGTCTCCGACTCAAGGAATATTTTCAACGCACCACTGAACAGTGCACTGACCCACAGGAACCCTCCTACCAACACTACAAAAAGAAGAATTCTGCGTGGACTCCTCCTGACGGTCAAAATGACAGACTGGACCTCTACATAGAGTGTTTCCGCAGACGTGCACAGGCTGAAATTGTGGACAAACAACATCACTTGTCCCATAACCTCAGCCGTACAGAACGCAATGCCATCCACAGCCTCAGAAACAACTCTGACATTATCATCAAAGGGGCTGACAAAGGAGGTGCTGTAGTCATAATGAACAGGTCAGATTATGAACAGGAGGTTGCCAGGCAACTCTCCAAGACCACATTCTACAGGCCACTATCCTCTGATCCCACTGAGGAATACCAAAAGAAACTACACCATCTGCTCAAGAAACTCCCAGCTACAGTACGGGAACAAATCTACATGGACACACCCCCAGAACCCCGACCAGGGGTATTCTATCTGCTACCCAAGATCCATAAACCCGGAAACCCTGGACGCCCCATCATCTCAGGCATTGGCACTCTGACGGCAGGATTATCTGGCTATTTGGCCTCTCTCCTCAGGCCCTATGCTACCAGCACTCCCAGCTATCTTCGAGACACCACCAACTTCCTGAGGAAACTACAATGCATTGATCTTCTTCCTGGAAACACCATCCTGGCCACCATGCATGTAGAAGCACTTTATACCAATATTCTACATGAGGATGGACTACAAGCTGTCAGGAACAGTATCCCTGATGAGGCCACAGCAAGCCTGGTGGCTGAGCTTTGTGACTTTGTCCTCACCCACAACCACTTCAGATTTGGGGACAACTTATACCTTCAAGTCAGTGGCACTGCTATGGGTACTCGCATGGCCCCACAGTATGCCAACATTTTTATGGCTGACTTAGAACAACGCTTCCTCAGCTCTCGTCCCCTAGTGCCCCTCCTCTACTTGCGCTACATTGACGACATCTTCATCATATGGACCCACGGAAAGGAGGCCCTTGAAGAATTCCACCTGGACTTCAACAATTTCCACCCCACCATCAACCTCAGCCTGGACCAGTCCACACAAGAGATCCACTTCCTGGACACTACAGTACAAATAAGTGATGGTCACATAAACACCACCCTATACCGGAAACCTACTGACCGCTATACGTACCTACATGCCTCCGGCTTCCATCCAAGACACATCACACGATCCATTGTCTACAGCCAAGCCCTAAGATACAACCGAATTTGCTCCAACCCCTCAGACAGAGACAAACACCTACAAGATCTTTATCAAGCATTCGTAAAACTACAATACCCACCTGGGGAAGTGAGGAAACAGATTGACAGAGCAAGACGGGTACCCAGAAATCACCTACTACAGGACAGGCCCAACAAGGACAATAACAGAACACCACTGGCCATCACATACAGCCCCCAGCTAAAACCTCTCCAGCGCATTATCCACGATCTACAACCTATCCTGGAAAATGATCCCTCACTCTCACAGACCTTGGGAGGCAGGCCAGTCCTCGCTTACAGACAACCCCCCAACCTGAAGCAAATACTCACCAGCAACTACACACCACACCACAGAAACACCAACCCAGGAACCTATCCCCGTAGCAAACCTCGTTGCCTACTCTGTCCCCATATCTACTCTGGCAACAGCATCAGAGGACCCAACCACATCAGCCACACCATCAGGGACTCATTCACCTGCACATCCACTAATGTCATATATGCCATCATGTGCCAGCAATGCCCCTCTCCCATGTACATTGGCCAAACCGGACAGTCCCCCCGCAAAAGAATAAATGGACACAAATCGGACATCAGGAGTGGTAACATACATAAGCCAGTAAGTGAACACTTCAATCTCCCTGGTCATTCTATTACAGATTTAAAAGTCACTATCATTGAACAAAAAAACTTCAGAAACAGACTTCAAAGAGAAACAGCAGAACTAAAATTCATTTGCAAATTCAACACCATTAATCTGGGCTTGAATAGGGACTGGGAGTGGCTGGCTCACTACAGAAAAGACGGTTACTCACCGTTGTAACTGTTGTTCTTCGAGATGTGTTGCTCATATCCATTCCATTAGGTGTGTGCGCGCCGCGTGCACGATCGTCGGAAGATTTTTACCCTAGCAACACCGGCGGGTCGGCTGTGGAGCCCCCTAGAGTGGCGCCTTCATGGCGCTGAATATATACCCCAGCCGACCCGGCGCCCCCTCAGTTCCTTCTTGCCGGCTACTCCGACAGTGGGGACGGAGGGCGGGTTTGGAATGGATATGAGCAACACATCTCGAAGAACAACAGTTACAACGGTGAGTAACCGTCTTTTCTTCTTCGAGTGCTTGCTCATATCCATTCCATTAGGTGACTCCCAAGCCCAACTTAGGTGGTGGGGTCGGAGTGAGACATTGCTGTGTGCAAAACCGCTGATCCAAAGGCAGCATCGTCCCTGGACTGCTGCACTAGTGCATAGTGTTCTGTAAACGTGTGGACTGACGACCAAACCGCAGCTCTACAAATGTCCTGGATCGGAACTTGCGCCAGGAAAGCCGCCGAGGAAGCTTGTGCCCTCGTGGAGTGAGCGGTGAGGTGGGGTGCTGAGACACCTGCCAGGTCGTAGCAAGTCCGGATGCAAGACGTAATCCAGGAGGATAGGCGTTGTGATGAGACCGGTGAGCCTTTCATTCGGTCGGCCACTGCAACGAAGAGTTGCGTCGTCTTTCTAAAGGGCCTTGTGCGGTCAATATAGAAGGCCAGGGCCCTGCGTACGTCCAGAGAATGCAAACGTTGATCCTGGCGAGAAGCATGTGGTTTAGGGTGAAAGACCGGGAGAAATATATCCTGGTTGATATGAAATGGAGAAACCACCTTAGGGAGAAAGGCAGGATGTGGACGAAGCTGCACTTTATCCTTATGGAAAACTGTGTAAGGGGGCTCGGATGTAAGCGCCCTGAGTTCAGAAACGCGCCTTGCTGAGGTGATGGCTACGAGGAAGGCTGTCTTCCAGGATAGGTACAGAAGTGAACAGGTGGCCAGTGGCTCGAATGGAGGACCTGTGAGCTTGGAGAGAACCAGGTTGAGGTCCCACGTCGGAACGGGCTGACGTTGTTGTGGGTACATCCGGTCTAAGCCCTTGAGGAATCTAACGACCATCGGGTTAGAGAATACCGAGGACGCGAGTTCCCCTGGATGGAAGGCCGATATAGCGGCCAGGTGAACTCTAATTGAAGATATCGCCAACCCCTGCTGTTTTAGGGAGAGGAGATATTCCAAAATAAGAGGAATAGGTGCGTGCAATGGGGACGTGGCTCGTTGCTCGCACCAACAGGAGAACCGCTTCCACTTGGCCAAGTATGTGGTCCGTGTTGAAGGCTTCCTACTGCTCAGCAGAATCTGTTGGACAGAGTGTGAACACTGTTGCTCTGCCTGGGTGAACCATGGAGCAGCCACGCCGTGAGGTGGAGTGATTGCAGGTCGGGGTGACGCAGCCGGCCGTGGTTCTGCGTGATGAGATCCGGATACAACGGAAGCGGGATCGGTGTCTGAACCGAGAGTTCCAGCAGCGTGGTGTACCAATGTTGTCTCGGCCACGCTGGAGCGATCAGAATCACCTGTGCCTGGTCTCTGCGCAATTTGAGCAGTACCTTGTGGACCAGAGGAAACGGAGGGAAGGCATAAAACAGGTGGTCTTTCCAGGGAAGGAGAAACGCATCCGAGAGGGAGCCTGGGGCTCGACCTTGCAGGGAGCAGAACACGTGGCACTTCCTGTTGTCTCGAGATGCAAACAGGTCTATCTGGGGAAACCCCCACTTCTGGAAGACGGAATGTATGATGTCCGGACGGATAGACCACTCGTGCGTTTGAAAGGACCTGCTGAGTCGGTCCGCTAAAGTGTTCTGGACTCCAGGGAGGAACGATGCCGTGAGATGGATTGAGTGGGCGATGCAGAAGTCCCACAGGCGAATGGCCTCTTGGCATAGAATTGACGAACGTGCTCCTCCTTGCTTGTTGATGTAAAACATGGCCGTGGTGTTGTCGGTGAGAACTAACACACAGCGGCCACGTAGGAGATTGAGAAATGCCTGGCACGCCAGGCGCACCGCCATCAGTTCCCGAACATTGATGTGTAGGGCTAGCTGAGGTGCAGTCCACAGGCCCTGGGTATGGTGCTCGTTGAGATGGGCGCCCCAACCCAGAGATGAAGCGTCTGTGACCAGGTGCAGAGAGGGTTGTGGGGCGTGAAACGGCATCCCCTCGCAAACCACATTGTGATCTAGCCACCATGTGAGGGAGGTCAGGACCGAGTTCGGGATTGTGACCACCATATTCAGGCTGTCCCGATGTGGGCGGTATATTGATGACACCCAGGTCTGGAGTGGGCGAAGCCGAAGTCTGGCATGCCTGGTTACGTACGTGCAGGAAGCCATGTGACCCAGCAGGGTAAGGCATGACCTCACCGTGGTAGTTGGGAAGGCCTTGAGTCCTTGGATGAGGCTCGTGATGGTGCAAAAGCGATTGTCTGGCAGGATGGCTTGTGCGCGTCTGGAGTCTAGAACCGCACCGATGAATTCTATTCTCTGGGTAGGTTCTAGAGTGGATTTGTCCTTGTTGAGTAGGATACCCAACTTGTTGAATGTGCGCACTATTATGTGGACGTGATCGCGAACTTGTTCTTTGGTGCGACCGCGTACCAGCCAGTCGTCTAGGTACGGGAACACCTGTATCCCTTGCCGACGAAGGTACGCTGCCACGACAGCCATACATTTCGTGAACACCCGTGGGGCCGAGGATAGGCCGAAGGGAAGGACTGCAAATTGGTAGTGCACCCTGTTTACCACGAATCGCAGGAAGCGTCTGTGAGGCGTGTAAATAGCAATGTGAAAGTATGCGTCTTTCATGTCGAGGGCGGCGAACCAGTCTCCAGGATCGAGGGAAGGGATGATGGCCCCCAGAGAGACCATGCGGAACTTCAACTTTACTACGAATTTGTTGAGTCCGCGCAAGTCCAAGATGGGTCGCAGACCTCCTTTGGACTTGGGGATGAGGAAATAACGGGAGTAGAATCCCCTGCCCCTTAATTCCACTGGAACCTCCTCTATGGCCCCCATAGCGAGGAGCGTAGAAACTTCCTGTATAAGAAGTTGCTCGTGAGAAGGGTCCCTGAAGAGGGACGGGGAAGGGGGGGAGGAGGGGGGGATAGAAGAAAACTGGATAGCGTATCCCCTCTCCACCGTGCGGAGGACCCAACGGTCCGAAGTTATAAGGGACCAAGCACGGTGGAAGTGGGAGAGGCGATCCCGAAAGGAGGGGGCTGGATCCTGGGGGATGACTGGGGCGCCGTCCTCGACCGCACCTTCAAAAGTTCTGCCTGGGGCCTGAAGGTGGTCGAGGTGGCCCCTGGTTCTGGCCGGGTTGAGGGCCGGTCCACCTTCTTCTACCACCTCGCCCTCGCCTCCGGGCCGAGTCTTGTCTCTGACGAGGCGGGGGGGGGTAGAAGCGCTGAGGTTGCGGCCTAAATGGCCTGCGCTGGGGGCCCACAACATGCATCCCCAGGGAGCGCATGATTGTTCTCGAGTCCTTGAGGCTCTGCAGGCGGGAATCCGTCTTATCCGAGAACAATCCATGCCCCTCAAAAGGCAGATCTTGTAGGGTTTGCTGCAGCTCCGGAGGCAAACCCGAAACCTGAAGCCAGGAGATCCTGCGCATAGCGATGCCCGAAGCCAGGGTCCTCGCCGCTGAGTCTGCAATGTCCAAGGAGGCCTGCAAGGAGGTCCGAGCCACCTTCTTGCCCTCCTCTACCATGGCTCCAAACTCTTCCCTGGACTCTTGGGGAATCAACTCCTTAAACTTCCCCATAGAGTTCCAGGAGTTGAAATTGTAGCGGCTCAGTAACGCCTGTTGGTTCGCCGCTCTCAGTTGTAGCCCTCCGGCTGAGTAGACCTTACGGCCAAACAGGTCGAGCCGCTTAGCCTCTTTTGATTTAGGCGCTGCAGCCTGCTGGCCGTGGCGCTCTCGTGCATTCACTGATTCCACCACCAGTGAGCACGGTTGGGGGTGGGTGTACAAGTACCCATAGTCCTTAGAGGGGACAAAGTATTTTCTTTCCACCCCTCTCGCTGTGGGTGGAATGGAGGCAGGAGTTTGCCATATCGTATCCGCATTCGATTGGATCGTGCGGATCAGAGGTAACGCCACCCTCGATGGGGCATCTGCTCCAAGGATGTTCACGATCGGGTCGTGCACCTCCACTATCTCCTCCGCCTGCAGGTCCATATTACGGGCCATCCTACGCAGGAGATCCTGGTGAGCCCGAAGATCTATCGGAGGGGGACCCGTACATGAAGTGCCCGCCACTGCCTCGTCCGGAGAGGAGGAAGAGGATGCCTCCGGTGGTACCGGATCCAAGGGGGGGTCCTGATCCCCTTGCTCTTGGGCCGGGGCATCACCTGCACTTGGGTCCCTGGTGTCGGGTGGCGTGGACACCGAAGCCTCCATGCCTCCTGGCGGAGGCCGAGAGATGGTGGATTCTGGGGCCCTTCTAACCGAGTGACCCGAGCGAGAGGTCGATGGTATTGGAGCCCCTTGTTCTTGGTGGTATGCCCACGGGGTCCAAAACGACCAGTGAGATGGTCCATGAGATTGGTCCTCTGCCATCTCCTGCCAGTGGCCGAAATTTTGTTCATCGGCGCGCCCTTGAGAGGGGTATGCCGATCTCGACAAGTCCTCCGAGGAGCGAGACACCGATCTAGACGGCCATGGCGGTGCCGAGAGAGATGAAACCATCCCGGTGGGCTGCGGTGCCGCACGGTGCCGGTCCGGAGATGATCTATCTCCGCGCGGTGCCGGCGATCGGTGCCGGGACCGCGACCGGTGCCGATGACCTCGTCGGTGCCGGGAGTCGGATCTGGACCTCGACGAGGACCTGGAGTATGCCCGGTGCCGGGAGCGACCCCTCGACGTCGAGCGCCGACCGTAGCGGTGCCGAGAACTACGTCTCGACGTTGATCGGTGCCGACGATCATAGCGGTGCCGAGACGTAGAGCGGTGCCGCGAAGTAGATCTTGGCCGCGAGTACGACCGGTGCCGAGACGATATTCGGCGCCGGGACTGCGAGCGGCGTGGGGACCTGCTTCGGGACCTGGACCGGTGCCGAGGTTCCAGCCCCTGTGATGGTGGGCGCATCAAAGCAGGTTTCCCCCTCGACTGGACCGGGCGAGTCAACGGTGCAGTCGGTGCCGGTGGCTGAGGCGGTGCCGGCTCCGTGAGAGCTATTAAGTCTCTCGCCGCCGCGAAGGTCTCTGGAGTCGACGGGAGGCACTGTATCACCGCCGGCCTGGGGGGAGACGCTATTTGCACCGGACTCAACGGCCTCGGCGCCGGAGTCGACGGTGCCGGAGGCAACTGTTTCCGTTGCTCCACCGGTGGACGCGGCTCTACCCCCGACACTGGGGGAGCTGGCGTCTTCGGCACTGATGTCCCCGTCTTATGGGCTTTTTTATGCCCTGGGGATAAGGACCGGCGCCGAGGCACTTGCTGTGTCTGCGGTGCCGACGAGGTCCGGTGCCGGGGAGGCTTGTCTGACGCCACTCGCGTGGTCGTCGCAGCCGGTGCCGCCGGGGCACTGCGCACCGAGGTGCTAGGTGCCGGGGCCTTGCTCGTGGAAGGAGCGTCCGGGCTAAGAGCCGCCTCCATCAGAAGTTGCCTGAGCCGAAAGTCCCGCTCCTTCTTCGTTCTCGGACGAAAGGCCTTACAGATTTTACACTTGTCTGTCTGGTGTGACTCTCCCAGGCACTTCAGACAAGATTCGTGCGGGTCGCTCGTGGGCATAGGTTTAGCGCAGGAGGCGCACAGCTTGAAGCCGGGAGCGTTGGGCATGAGCCCGGCCCCGCGGCCGGGGGAGAAAGGGGGGAGACGACCCCCTTAACCCCCTGGACTATTTAGAACAACTTTACAACTACTTAACTAACTTACAACAAACTCTAAGACTATAACTATAACTACAACTATGATACAACAATAAAAGCTAGGGAAAGTGGAGAACAGCTAAGCAGCGCTCCACAGTTCCAACGACCGTCAGGGGCGGTAAGAAGGAACTGAGGGGGCGCCGGGTCGGCTGGGGTATATATTCAGCGCCATGAAGGCGCCACTCTAGGGGGCTCCACAGCCGACCCGCCGGTGTTGCTAGGGTAAAAATCTTCCGACGATCGTGCACGCGGCGCGCACACACCTAATGGAATGGATATGAGCAAGCACTCGAAGAAGAAGCAGCTTTTCCTCTCCTGGAATTGACACCTCCTCATCTATTATTTGGAGTGGACTACATCCACCCTGATTTTTGAATTGGCCCTGTCAACACTGGTTCTCCACTTGTGAAGTAACTCCCTGCTCTCCATGTGTCAGTATATAATGCCTGCATCTGTAACTTTCACTCTATGCATCCGAAGAAGTGAGGTTTTTACTCACGAAAGCTTATGCCCAAATAAATCTGTTAGTCTTTAAGGTGCCACCAGACTCCTTGTTGTTTTCCTAATATCCCCAGTGATTCTACGGGACAAAATTCCAGGGAGGGAAGAAAATTCTGCCACCTTAAACTACTGTTTTCCATGCCGAGAATTCAGCTGGCACCAGATGGATCAGACTGAGCAGGTTCCAAAACCTCTTGGAGGCTCTTACCTTCTAATTTTCAAGTAAAATCAGTAAAAGGAAAGGAGAAAACTCGAAAGAGGCTCCTGCTCGCACTCACATACGTCAACCCTAACACTCTCTCAGTCCTCAAAAAGAAACCTCGAGAAGGAGACTTGCTGAAGCAAAGCCACAGGGTTCTCTGAGGTTTCCCTGGTCGTAAGCCCCTGTCCTCCCTGGCTGAAGACAGCATCTCTCTCTGAGGTCACCACCTCCCTAACACCTTTGACCAGTACGCTGAGGTCCTTGAAAAAGCCTTTGTGAGATCACTGCCACACCCAACCAAACCCTAAAGTGCTCATGTCCTGCTGCTGGCCTGACACTTTGAAGGTTTGAGCTACGCTCTGTGGATCACACCACAAAATTCGTCTTCATTCTAGGAAGCAAGCTAGCTAGACAGTAAAACATCAGAGGCTGCTCCCAATACTACACTCAGTGTTTCCAAAAGTAGGAGACTTTCTGGTCAGAAGAGACCTTTACAGCATCTCATCTAACCCCCTCCATATCATAGGCTTCCAGTATAGTACAATAGTTACTTTTTGGGCACACACATTCCAGAAAGGCATCTAGTCTTCAATCAATGACCTGCAGCAGGGAGAGGGAGTTGCTAAGGCCTCAGAGGAACAGCCCCTGCAGTGTCTCAGGCACATGGCGTAAGTGCCGGATGATGCGGAGCTGGTGCATCCCTTTGGCCGTGACGTCCTCCTCCTGCAAGGGAACGAGAACCTGTCAGAGACTCAAATGCCCCGAGGAATCAGGGGCAATTAAGGACACCTGGAACCAGCAGTATTTACACCCAGCACCTGCCCACCACTGAGGGATGAATTCACCTCCTGAACCCCAGAATGGAGTCGTCTTCTCCTTTCTAGGAATCTCCAGTGCCAACCCCCGTCCTTGTAGGGTGAGCTCCTGCTACCTCCCCCTCAGTGCCCTTGACAGCTGTTCCACCTCCAAACCACAGCTCAAGTTATCAGAACCCTTTTCTCCACCCCCACCCAGGTTGGGCAGGGAGGCGGCTCTAGCAGGGGGGGCAGGTGGGATTCTGGCAGCAGTGAAGTGGGTTGCGGGGAGGTTGAGATCTTGCCCCAAGTCATCCCAGACACTAATGCTAAACCACACGATGGCAGCATCTAGTGTCAGTGGAGTCCAAGCACTATTTCAACCATACAGTTTTGGATCAACTCCCAACAAGGGGAGGTCAAGAGCACCCCCAGCAACACACACACACACACACACACACACACACACACACACACACACACACACACACACACACACACACACACACATATATATACCACTCCTGGTGGTGGGAGGGGAACAAGAGAAAGGACAAAAGAAGTAAGAGATAAAGAGAAAGGAAGGAGGGATGGAGGAAAAGGTAAAACGAAAAGGACAAACCCTAATGTCCCCAGTGATTCTACCAGACAATATTACAGGGAGGGATTAAAATTCTGCCACCTTGAACTAGTGTTTTCCATGCCTAGAATTCAGCTGGCACCAGATGGATCAGACTGAGCAGGTTCCAAAACCTCTTGGAGGCTCTTACTTTCTAAACAGGGATGTCTGTTTTCTAGTAAAATCAGTAAAAGGAAAGGAGACAACTCGAAAGAGGCTCCTGCTCTCACTCAAATACGTGAATCCTAATACTCTCTCAGTCCTCAAGAGAAACCTCGAGAAGGAGACTTGCTGAAGCAAAGCCACAGGGGTCTCTGAGGTTTCCCTGGCCATGCGCCCCTGTCCTGCCTCGCTGATGGCAGCATCTCTCTCTGAGGTTACCACCTCCCTAACACCTTTGACCAATATGCTGAGGTCCTGCAAAAGACCTTTGTGATATCACTGCCACCAATCAAACCCTTAAGTGCTAATGTCCAATAAAAGGAGAAACTCGAAAGAGGTTCCTCCTCGCGCTCACATACTTGAACCCTAATACTCTCTGAGTCCTAAAAAGGGAGACCTCGAGAAGGAGACTTGCTAAAGCAAAGCCAAAGGGGTCTCTGAGGTTTCCCTGGCCCTGCGCTCCTGTCCTGCCTGGCTGATGTCAGCATCTCTCTCTCAGGTAACCACCTCCCTAATACCTTTGACCCATAGGCTGAGGTCCAGGATAAGGCCCTTGTGATATCACTGCCACACCCAACCAAACCCTAAAGTGCTAATGTCCTGCTACTGGCCTGACACTTTGAAGGTTTGAGCTACTCTCTGTGGATCACCCCACTCAATGCATCCTCATTCTAGGAAGCAAGCAGGCTAGACAGTAAAACATTAGAGGCTGCTCCCAATGCTACACTCAGTGTTTCCAAATTTAATACACTTTATGGTCAGAAGAGACCTTTAGAGCATCTCATCTAACCCCCTGCATATCATAGGCTTCCTGTATAGGACAATAGTTACTTTTTGGGCACAAACATTCCAGAAAGGCATCTAGTTTCATTCAATGACTTCAAGAGATGGAGAATCCACCACTTTCCCTTTCACTGAGTGCCAGGGGGCTCCATTTCCCCTTCCACTAGCTCCCCATTTACAGTGAGCCAGAGCAGTACCTGCAACAGAGAGCGGGAGTTGCTGAAGGCCTCAGAGGCACAACCCCTGCAGTGTCTCAGGCACCTGGCGCAAGTGATGGATGATGCGGAGCTGGTGCCTCACTTTGGCCGTGACGCCCTCCTGCTGCAAGGGAATGAGAACCTCTCAGACTCAAACGCCCCGAGGAATCAGGGGGAATTAAGGGCACCTGGAACCAGCAGTATTTCCACTCAGCACCTGCCCAACACTGAGGGATGAATTCACCTCCTGAATCCCAGAATGGAGTCTTCTTGTCCTTTCTAGTAACCTCCAGTGCCAATCCCCCTCCTTCTAGGGTGAGCTCCTGCTACCTCCCCTTCAGTGTCCTTGACAGCTGTTCCACCTCCAAACCACAGCTTAAGTCATCAGAAACCTCTTCTAGACCCCCACCAAGGTTGGGCTGGGAGGCGGGTCTAGCAGTGGGGGCAGGAGGGATTCTGGCAGCAGTGAAGTGGGTTGCGGGGAGGTTGAGATCTTGCCCAAGTCATCCAAGACACTAACGCTAAGCCACAGGATGGCAGCATCTAGTGTCTGTGGAGTCCAAGCACTATTTCAACCCCACAGTTTTGGATGAACTTCCCACAAGAGGAGGTGAAGATCATCCCCAGCAACACACACACACACACACACACACACACACACACACACACCACTCCTGGTGGTGGGAGGGGAACAGGAGAAAGGACAAAAGAAGTAAGAGATGAAGAGAAAGGAAGGAGGGATGGTGGAAAAGGTAAAACGAAAAGGACAAACCCTAATGTCCCCAGTGATTCCACGGGACAAAATCCCGTGTGGACTACAAAATTCTGTCACCTTGAACTAGTGTTTTCCATGCCTAGAATTCAACGGGCACCAGGTGGATCAGACTGAGCAGGTTCAAAAACCTCTTGGAGGCTCTTACCTTCTAAACAGGGACGTCTGTTTTCTAGTAAAATCAGTAAAAGGGAAGGAGAAAACTCGAAAGAGGCTCCTGTTCTCACTCACATACGTGAACCCTAATACTCTCTCAGTCCTCAAAGAGAGACCTCGAGAAGGAGACTTGCTAAAGCAAAGCCACAGGGGTCTCTGAGGTTTCCCTGTCCCTGCGCCCCTGACTGATGTCAGCATCTCTCTCTGAGGTCACCACCTCCCTAACACCTTTGACCAATACGCTGAGATACTGCATGTAGCGGGGCGGCCTGGCTCCCAGGCGCCCCAGGAAGTCAAGGCCACCGCGGCCTGTCCCCACCCCCCGGAAGTCAAGGGGCGGGACAGGAAGTATAAAGGCCAAGCCACAGCGCTCAGTAGCTGGCCGGCAGCGAGAGAGGACAGACGCTGGTGCCCGAGCTCCCGCGGACCTGAGCCTACCGAGAGCCCGGTATCCTGAGGAACGGTCTGAGCTTCCCCCGCCAAGGGCCCAGAGGGAGTGACAGACCTACCTGCTGCTCGGGGCCCGGAGCAGCCCATGATCTGCGACCCAGCAGACGGAACTCAGGAGGAACAGGTACCCATGGAGGAGGAGATGGGAAGTGGCCCGGGGATAGCAGACCCCGAACCCATGTCAGTGTGTTGCGATCAGGATCCCCACTGACTGCGCGGCAGACGGACTGCTGCGGATAGGGCCCCGGGCTGGAACACAGTGGAGTGGGTGGGCCTGTGTTCCCCCTTGCCACCCCGTCCTGGGTGGCAGTCTCTCCTCCTCCTTGTCCAAGGGGCCTGGGCCTCTGACTGACGATTGGTTTGCTGCCCCGCCCTGACCTAGGGCCTGGGCTAACCCAAACTGACCCAGCTCCTGCTACAAGGCCTGGGCCGCTGACTGACTACTGGTTTGTTCCCCGCCCTGACCCAGGGCCGGAGCTGTTGATTGTGTGCTCAGTCCCTGCATAAGGGCCTGAGCTCTGAACTGTTGATTGTGTGCTCAGTCCCTGCACAAAGGCCTGAGCGCCGAACTGCTAATTGTGTGCTCAGCCCATACCCAAAGGTCTGGGCCCTAGACTGTTATTCGCTTTGTAGCGGGGCGGCCTGGCTCCCAGGTACCCCAGGAAGGGACGAGCCCCACCCCGGAACTACTACACTGCAAAAGGCCTTTGTGATGTCACTGCCACACCCACCCATCCCCTGAAGTGCTAATGTCCTGCTGCTGGCCTGACACTTTGAAGGTTTCAGCTACTCTCTGTGGATCACCCCACTCGATGCGTCTTCATTCTAGGAAGCAAGCCGGCTAGACAGTAAAGCATCAGAGGCTGCTCCCAATGCTACACTCAGTGTTTCCAAAATTACTACACTTTATGGCCAGAAGAGACCTTTAGAACATCTCATCTAACCCCCTGCATATCATAGGCTTCCTGTATAGTACAATAGGTACTTTTTGGGCACACACATTCCAGAAAGGCATCTAGTCTTCATGAAATGACATCAAGAGATGGAGAATCCACCACTTTCCCTTTTACTGAGTGCCAGGGGGCTCCATTTCCCCTTCCACTAGCACCCCATTTACAGTGAGCCAGAGCAGTACCTGCAGCAGGGAGCGGGAGTTGCTGATGGCCTCAGAGGCACAGCCCCTGCAGTGTCTAAGGCACCTGGCACAAGTGCCGGATGATGCGGAGCTGGTGCATCACTCTGGCCATGACGTCCTCCTGCTGCAAGGGAACGAGAACCTGTCAAAGACTCAAACCCCCCGAGGAATCAGGGGGAATTAAGGGCACCTGGAACCAGCAGTATTTAAACTGACTACCTGCCCACCACTGAGGGATGAATTCACCTCCTGAACCCCAGAATGGAGTCTTCTTGTCCTTTCTAGTAACCTCCAGTGCCAACCCACCACCTTGTAGGGTGAGCTCCTGCTACCTCCCCCTCAGTACCCTTGACAGCTGTTCTACCTCCAAACCACAGCTCAAGTTATCAGAACCCTCTTCTCCACCCCCACCCAGGTTGGGCAGGGAAGCGGCTCTAGCAGGGGGGGCAGGAGGGATTCTGCCAGCAGTGAAGTGGGTTGCGGGGAGGTTGAGATCTTGCCCCAATCATCCCAGACACTAATGCTAAGCCACAGGATGGCAGCATCTAGTGTCATTGGAGTTCAAGCACTATTTCAACCCCACAGTTTTGGATCAACTTCCCACAAGGGGAGGTGAAGAGCACCCCCAGCAACACACACACACACACACACCACTCCTGGTGGTGGCAGGGGAACAGGAGAAAGGACAAAAGAAGTAAGAGATGAAGAGAAAGGAAGGAGGGATGGAGGAAAAGGTAAAACGAAAATGACAAACACTAATGTCCCCTGTGATTCTACGGGACAAAATCCCACAGAGGGAATAAAATTCTGCCACCTTAAACTAGTGTTTTCCATGCCTAGAATTCAGCTGGCACCAGATGGATCAGACTGAGCAGGTTCCAAAACCTCTTGGAGGCTCTTACCTTCTAAATAGGGACGTCTGTTTTCTAGTAAAATCCGTCAAAGGAAAGGAGAAAACTCCAAAGAGGCTCCTGCTCGCACTCACACATGTGAACACTAATACTCTCTCAGTCCTCAAAGAGAGACCTCGAGAAGGAGACTTGCTGAAGCAATAACAGACACTTGGTGGGATGACTCACATGACTGGAGTACTGTCATGGATGGATATAAACTGTTCAGGAAGGACAGGCAGGGCAGAAAAGGTGGGGGAGTTGCATTGTATGTAAGAGAGGAGTATGAGTGCTCAGAGGTCCGGTATGAAACTGTAGAAAAACCTGAGAGTCTCTGGATAAAGTTGAGAAGTGTGAGCAACAAGGGGGATGTCACGGTTGGAGTCTGGTATAGACCACCAGACCAGGGGGATGAGGTGGATGAGGCTTTCTTCTGGCAACTAGCAGAAGTTGCTAGATCGCAGGCCCTGGTTCTCATGGGAGACTTTAATCACCCTGATATCTGCTAGGAGAGCAATACAGCGGTGCACAGACAATCCAGGAAGTTTTTGGAAAGTGTAGGGCACAATTTCCTGGTGCAAGTGCTGGAGGAACCAACTAGGGGCAGAGCTTTTCTCGACCTGCTGCTCACAAACAGGGAAGAATTAGTAGGGGAAGCAAAAGTGGATGGGAACCTGGGAGGCAGTGACCATGAGATGGTCGAGTTCAGGATCCTGACACAAGGAAGAAAGGAGAGCAGCAGAATACGGACCCTGGACTTCAGAAAAGCAGACTTTGACTCCCTCAGGGAACAGATGGGCAGGATCCCCTGGGAGAATAACATGAAGGGCAAAGGGGTCCAGTAGAGCTGGCTGTATTTTAAAGAATCCTTATTGCGGTTGCAGGAACAAACCATCCCAATGTGTAGAAAGAATAGTAAATATGGCAGGCGACCAGCTTGGCTAAACAGTGAAATCCTTGCTGATCTTAAACGCAAAAAAGAAGCTTACAAGAAGTGGAAGATTGGACAAATGACCAGGGAGGAGTATAAAAATATTGCTCAGGCATGCAGGAGTGAAATCAGGAAGGCCAAATCACACTTGGAGTTGCAGCTAGCAAGAGATGTTAAGAGTAACAAGAAGGGTTTCTTCAGGTATGTTAGCAACAAGAAGAAAGTCAAGGAAAGTGTGGGCCCCTTACTGAATGAGGGAGGCAACCTAGTGACTGAGGATGTGGAAAAAGCTAATGTACTCAATGCTTTTTTTGCCTCTGTCTTCACGAACAAGGTCAGCTCCCAGACTGCTGCACTGGGCAGCACAATATGGGGAGAAGGTGACCAGCCCTCTGTGGAGAAAGAAGTGGTTCGGGACTATTTAGAAAAACTGGACGTGCACAACTCCATGGGGCTGGATGCGCTGCATCCGAGGGTGCTAAAGGACTTGGCGGATGAGATTGCACAGCCATTAGCCATTATTTTTGAAAACTCATGGCGATCGAGGGAGGTCCCGGATGACTGGAAAAAGGCTAATGTAGTGCCCATCTTTAAAAAAGGGAAGGAGGAGGATCCGGGGAACTACAGGCCAGTCAGCCTCACCTCAGTCCCTGGAAAAATCATGGAGCAGGTCCTCAAGGAATCAATGATGAAACACTTAGAGGAGAGGAAAGTGATCAGGAACAGTCAGCATGGATTCACCAAGGGGAAGTCGTGCCTGACTAACCTAATTGCCTTCTATGATGAGATAACTGGCTCTGTGGATGAGGGGAAAGCAGTGGATGTGTTATTCCTTGACTTTAGCAAAGCTTTTGATATGCTCTCCCACAGTATTCTTGCCACCAAGTTAAAGAAGTATGGGCTGGATGAATGGACTGTAAGGTGGATAGAAAGCTGGCTGGATCGTCGGGCTCAACGGGTAGTGATCAATGGCTCCATGTCTAGTTGGCAGCCGGTTTCAAGCGGAGTAGTGCCCCAAGGGTCGGTCCTGGGGCCGGTTTTGTTTAATATCTTTATTAATGATCTGGAGGATGGTGTGGACTGCACTCTCAGCAAGTTTGCAGATGACACTAAACTAGGAGGCGTGGTAGATACGCTAGAGGGTAGGGATCGGATACAGAGGGACCTAGACAAATTAGAGGATTGGGCCAAAAAAAACCTGATGAAGTTCAACAAGGACAAGTGCAGAGTCCTGCACTTAGGACGGAAGAATCCCATGCACTGCTACAGACTAGGGACCGAATGGCTAGGTAGCAGTTCTGCAGAAAAGGACCTAGGGGTCACAGTGGACGAGAAGCTGGATATGAGTCAACAGTGTGCTCTTGTTGCCAAGAAGGCTAACGGCATTTTGGGCTGTATAAGTAGGGGCATTGCCAGCAGATCGAGGAACGTGATCGTTCCCCTTTATTCGACATTGGTGAGGCCTCATCTGGAATACTGTGTCCAGTTTTGGGCCTGTGGAAGCAGAGAAAGAGCTCACAGGAAGGGGATGCAATGCATGACAGTTCGTTAGCAAGAGTTAGGCTAACTGTAACCCTAATAACGCGAGATTTGTAGAAGCGAGGAATGTGTGAGGCGGGTGAGAAAGAACTGTGTAAGAAGTCATTATGACCTGGTATAGATAAGGTGTAGAAGACCTTGTGTAGATAAGGTATAGAAAATATTGTATGTTGGCAAGAGTCAAAACAAGTGAAGAAATGAGATATCAAGATGGCCTATGTATAAACAAAACGCAGCTGTCCCTCGTTATTTCTGTAATGAAAGGTATAAATGCTTGCTGTAATTAGTTACCTGGGAGAGACCTGCTTAGCTCTCTCCCTCTGGGCAATTGTGAGAGTTAATAAAGCATCTGACTTGCTGTACCTAAACAAATAGTGAGAACTCTGTTTTTCTCCGACAGGCCCCACACTACAAGAAGGATGTGGAAAAATTGGAAAGAGTCCAGTGGAGAGCAACAAAAATGATTAGGGGTCTGGAGCACATGACTTATGAGGAGAGGCTGAGGGAACTGGGATTGTTTAGTCTCCAGAAGAGAAGAATGAGGGGGGATTTGATAGCAGCCTTCAACTACGTGAAGGGGGGTTCCAAAGAGGATGGAGCTCGGTTGTTCTCAGTAGTGGCAGATGACAGAACAAGGAGCAATGGTCTCAAGTTGCAGTGGGGGAGGTCCAGGTTGGATATTAGGAAACACTATTTCACTAGGAGGGTGGTGAAGCACTGGAATGCGTTAACTAGGGAGGTGGTGGAGTCTCCTTCCTTGGAGGTTTTTAAGGCCCGGCTTGTCAAGCCCTGGCTGGGATGATTTAGTTGGGAATTGGTCCTGCTTTGAGGACGGGGTTGGAGTAGATGACCTCTTGAGGTCCCTTCCAACCCTGATATTCTATGATTCTATGATTCTATGAAAGTCACAGGGGTCTCTGAGGTTTCCCTGGCCCTAAGCCCCTGTCCTGCCTGGCTGATGTCAGCATCTCTCTCTGAGGTTACCACCTCCCTAACACCTTTGACCAATAGGCTGAGGTCCTGAAAAGGCCTTTGTGATGTCACTGCCACACCCACCCATCCCCGGAAGTGCTAATGTCCTGCTGCTGGCCTGACACTTTGAAGGTTTGAGCTACTCTGTGTGGATCACCCCACTCAATGCGTCTTCATTCTAGGAAGCAAGCCGGCTAGACAGTAAAACATCAGAGGCTGCTCCCAATACTACACTCAGTGTTTCCAAAATTTGTAGACTTTATGGCCACAAGAGACCTTTAGAGCATCTCATCTAAGCCCCTGCATATCATAGGCCTCCTGTATAGTACAGTAGTTACTTTTTGGGCACACACATTCCAGAAAGGCATCTAGTCTTCATTCAATGACATCAAGAGATGGAGAATCCACCACTTTCCCTTTTAGTGAGTACCAGGGGGCTCCATTTCCCCTTCCACTAGTTCCCCATTTACAGTGAGACAGAGCAGTACCTGCAGCAGGGAGCGGGAGTTGCTGATGGCCTCAGAGGCACAGCCCCTGCAGTGTCTCAGGAATCTGGCGCAAGTGCCGGATGATGCGGAGCTGGTGCATCACTTTTGGCCGTGACGTCCTCCTGCTGCAAGGGAACGAGAACCTGTCAGAGACTCAAACGCCCCGAGGAATCTGGAGGAATTAAGGGCACCTGGAACCAGCAGTATTTCCACCCAGCACCTGCCGACCACTGAGGGATAAATTCACCTCCTGAACCCCAGAATGGAGTCTTCTTGTCCTTTCTAGTAACCTCCAGTGCCAACCCCCCTCCTTGAAGGATGAGCTCCTGCTATCTCCCCCTCAGTGCCCTTGACAGCTGTTCCACCTCCAAACCACAGCTCAAGTTATTAGTACCTTTGGACACAGACTGGCTAACCTAGTGAGGAGGGCTTTAAACTAGGTTCGACGGGGACAGGTGAGCAAAGCCCACAGGTAAGTGGGGAACATGGAGACCGGGGAGATGGGTCAAAAACGAGAGGGAGTGTGGGCTATATTGTCAGAGAGAAAGGAGGGTCAGGACAAAACTGGGAGGAAAGATCAAACCAGTATCTTAGATGCCTATATACAAATGCGAGAAGTATGGGGAATAAGCAGGAAGAACTGGAAGTGCTAATAAATAAATACAACTATGACATTGTTGGCATCACTGAAACTTGGTGGGATAATACACGTGATTGGAATGTTGGTGTGGATGGGTACAGCTTGCTCAGGAAGGATAGACAGGGGAAAAAGGGAGGAGGTGTTGCCTTGTATATTAAAAATGTACACCCTTGGACTGAGGTAGAGATGGACATAGGAGACGTTGAGAGTCTCTGGGTTAGGCTAAAAGGGGTAAAAAACAAGGGAGATGTCATGCTAGGAGTCTACTACAGGCCACCTAACCAGGTGGAAGAGGTGGATGAGGCTTTTTTTAAGCAACTAACAAAATCATCCAAAGCCCAAGATTTGGTGGTGATGGGGGACTTCAACTATCCGGATATATGTTGGGAAAATAACACAGCGGGGCACAGACTATCCAACAAATTCCTGGACTGCATTGGAGACAACTTTTTATTTCAGAAGGTTGAAAAAGCTACTGGGGGGAAGCTGTTCTAGACTTGATTTTAACAAATAGGGAGGAACTCGTTGAGAATTTGAAAGTAGAAGGCAGCCTGGGTGAAAGTGATCATGAAATCATAGAGTTTGCAATTCTAAGGAAGGGTAGAAGGGAGAACAGCAAAATAGAGACAATGGATTTCAGGAAGGCAGATTTTGGTAAGCTCAGAGAGCTGATAGGTAAGGTCCCATGGGAATCAAGACTGAGGGGAAAAACAACTGAGGAGAGTTGGCAGTTTTTCAAAGGGACACTATTAAGGGCCCAAAAGCAAGCTATTCCGCTGGTTAGGAAAGATAGAAAATGTGGCAAAAGACCACCTTGGCTTAACCATGAGATCTTGCATGATCTAAAAAATAAAAAGGAGTCATATCAAAAATGGAAACTGGGACAGATTACAAAGGATGAATATAGGCAAACAACACAGGAATGCAGGGGCAAGATTAGAAAGGCAAAGGCACAAAATGAGCTCAAACTAGCTACGGGAATAAAGGGAAACAAGAAGACTTTTTATCAATACATTAGAAGCAAGAGGAAGACCAAAGACAGGGTAGGCCCACTGCTTAGTGAAGAGGGAGAAACAGTAACAGGAAACTTGGAAATGGCGGAGATGCTTAATGACTTCTTTGTTTCGGTCTTCACCGAGAAGTCTGAAGGAATGCCTAACATAGTGAATGCTAATGGGAAGGGGGTAGGTTTAGCAGATAAAATAAAAAAAGAACAAGTTAAAAATCACTTAGAAAAGTTAGATGCCTGCAAGTCACCCGGGCCTGATGAAATGCATCCTAGAATACTCAAGGAGCTAATAGAGGAGGTATCTGAGCCTCTAGCTATTATCTTTGGAAAATCATGGGAGACGGGAGAGATTCCAGAAGACTGGAAAAGGGCAAATATAGTGCCCATCTATAAAAAGGGAAATAAAAACAACCCAGGAAACTACAGACCAGTGAGTTTAACTTCTGTGCCAGGGAAGATAACGGAGCAAGTAATTAAGGAAATCATCTGCAAACACTTGGAAGGTGGTAAGGTGATAGGGAACAGCCATCATGGATTTGTGAAGAACAAATCACGTCAAACCAATCTGATAGCTTTCTTTGATAGGATAACGAGCCTTGTGGATAAGGGTGAGGCTGTGGATGTGGTATACCTAGACTTTAGTAAGGCATTTGATACGGTCTCGCATGATATTCTTATTGATAAACTAGGCAAATACAATTTAGATGGGGCTACTATAAGGTGGGTGCATAACTGGCTGGATAACCGTACTCAGAGAGTTGTTATTAATAGTTCCCAATCCTGCTGGAAAGCCATAACGAGTGGGGTATCGCAGGGGTCTGTTTTGGGACCGGCGCTGTTCAATATCTTCATCAACGACTTAGATATTGGCATAGAAAGTACGCTTATTAAGTTTGCGGATGATACCAAACTGGGAGGGATTGCAACTGCTTTGGAGGACAGGGTCATAATTCAAAATGATCTGGACAAATTGGAGAAATGGTCTGAGTTAAACAGGATGAAGTTTAACAAAGACAAATGCAAAGTGCTCCACTTAGGAAGGAACAATCAGTTTCACACATACAGAATGGGAAGAGACTGTCTAGGAAGGAGTACGGCAGAAAGGGATCTAGGGGTTATAGTGGACCACAAGCTAAATATGAGTCAACAGTGTGATGCTGTTGCAAAAAAAGCAAACCTGATTCTGGGATGTATTAACAGGTGTGTTGTGAGCAAGACACGAGAAGTCATTCTTCCGCTCTACTCTGCTCTGGTTAGGCCTCAGCTGGAGTATTGTGTCCAGTTCTGGGCACCGCATTTTAAAAAAGATGTGGAGAAATTGGAAAGGGTCCAGAGAAGAGCAACAAGAATGATTAAAGGTCTTGAGAACATGACCTATGAAGGAAGGCTGAAAGAATTGGGTTTGTTTAGTTTGGAAAAGAGAAGACTGAGAGGAGACATGATAGCAGTTTTCAGGTATTTAAAAGGGTGTCATAAGGAGGTGGGAGAAAACTTGTTCACCTTAGCCTCTAAGGATAGAACCAGAAGCAAATGGTTTAAACTGCAGCAAGGGAGGTCTAGGTTGGACATTAGGAAAAAGTTCCTAACTGTCAGGGTGGTTAAACACTGGAATAAATTGCCGAGGGAGGTTGTGGAATCTCCATCTCTTGAGATATTTAAGAGTAGGTTAGATAAATGTCTATCAGGGATGGTCTAGATGGTATTTGGTCCTGCCATGCGGGCAGGGGACTGGACTCGATGACCTCTCGAGGTCCCTTCCAGTCCTAGAATCTATGAATGTATGAAAAAAACACTGTTCTCCACCCCCACCCAGGTTGGCCAGGGAGGCGGCTCTAGCAGGGGGGGCAGGAGGGATTCTGGCAGCAGTGAAGTGGGTTGAGGGGAAGTTGAGATCTTGCCCCAAGTCATCCCAGACACTAATGCTAAGCCACAGGATGGCAGCATCTAGTGTCAGTGGAGTCCAAACACTATTTCAACCCCACAGTTTTTGAGGAACAGGAGAAAGGAGAAAAGAAGTAAGAGATGAAGAGAAAGGAAGGAGGGATGGAGGAAAAGGTAAAACAAAAAGGACAAACCCTAATGTCCCCAGTGATTCTACGGCACAAAATCCAAGGGATGAAATAAAATTCTGCCATCTTAAACTACTGTTTTCCATGCCTAGAATTCAGCTGGCACCATGTGGATCAGACTGAACAGGTTACAAACCTCTCCGAGGCACTTACTTTCTCAACAGGGACGTCTGTTTTCTAGTAAAATCAGTAAAAGGAAAGGAAACAACTCGAAAGAGGTTCCTCCTCGCATTCACATATGTGAACCCTAATACTCTCTCAGTCCTCAAAGAGAGACCTCGAGAAGGAGACTTCCTGAAGCAAAGCCACAGGGGTCTCTGAGGTTTCCCTGGCCCTGGGCCCCTGTCCTGCCTGGCTGATATCAGCATCTCTCTCTGAGGTCACCACCTCCCTAACACCTTTGAGCAATTCACCTCCTCAACCCCAGAATGGAATCTTCTTGTCCTTTCTAGTAACCTCCAGTGCCAACCCCACTCCTTGTAGGATGAGCTCCTGCTACCTCCTGCTCAGTGCCCTTGACAGCTGTTCCACCTCCAAACCACAGCTCAAGTTATCAGAACCCTCTTCTCCACCCGCACCCAGGTTGGGCAGGGAGGCGGATCTAGGAGGGGGGGCAGCAGGGATTCTGAAAGCAGAAAAGTGCGTTGCGGGGAGGTTGAGACCTTGCCCCAAGTCATCCCAGACAGTCATGTTAAGCCAGAGGATGGGAGCATCTAGTGTCAGTGGAGTCCAAGCACTATTTAAACCTCACAGTATTCGATCAACTTTCCACAAGGGGAGGTGAAGAGCACCGCCAACAACACACACACACACACACACACACACACACACACTCCTGGTGGTGGGAGGGGAACAGGAGAAAGGACAAAAGAAGTAAGTGATGAAGAGAAAGGAAGGAGGGATGGAGGAAAAGGTAAAACGAAAAGGACAAAACCTAATGTCCCCAGTGATTCCACGGGACAAAATCCCAGGGAGGGAATAAAATTCTGCCACCTTGAGCTAGTGTTTTCCATGCCTAGAATTCAGCTGGCACCAGGTGGATCAGACTGAAAAGGTTACAAACCTCTCCGAGGCTCTTAACTTCTTAACAGGGACGTCTGTTTTCTAGTAAAATCAGTAAATAGAAAGGAGAAATCTCGAAAGAGGCTCCTGCTCGCACTCACGTACGTCAGCCCTAATACTCTCTCAGTCCTCAAGAGAAACCTCGAGAAGGAGACTTGCTGAAGCAAAGCCACAGGGGTCTCTGAGGTTTCCCTGGCCCTGTGCTCCTGTCCTGCCAGGCTGATGTCAGCATCTCTCTCTGAGGTCACCACCTCCCTAACACATTTGACCAATAAGCTGACATCCTGCAAAAGGCCTTTGTGATGTCACTGCCACACCCAACCAAACCCTGAAGTGCTAATGTCCTGCTGCTGGCCTGACACTTTGAAGGTTTGAGGTTGTCATAACTATAAAGGGAAGGGTAACAGCTGTCCTGTGTACAGTACTATAAAATCCTCCTGGCCAGAGACTCCAAAATCCTTTTCCCTGTAAAGGGTTAAGAAGCTCAGGTAACCTGGCTGGCATCTGACCTAAAGGACCAATAAGGGGACAAGATACTTTCAAATCTTGGGGAGGGGAAGGCTTTTGTTTGTGTTCTTTGTTTGTGTGGGTGTTCGCCCTCGGGACTGAGAGGGACCAGACATCAATCCAGGTTCTCCACATCTTTCTAAACAAGTCTCTCCTATTTCAAACAGGGCGTGTTAGTTTTCCTTTCTTTTCTCAACTTGTAAATGTACCTTTTACTAGAGTGTTTATCTTTGTTTGCTGTACTTTGAACCTAAGACTAGAGGGGAGTCCTCTGAGCTCTTTAAGTTTGATTACCCTGTAAGGTTAATTTCCATACTGATTTTACAGAGATGATTTTTACCTTTTTCTTTAATTAAAAGCCTTATTTTTAAGAACCTGATTGATTTTTCCTTGTTTTAAGATCCAAGGAGTTTGGATCTTGATTCACCAGGACTTGGTGGGAGGAAGGAGGGGGGATGGTTAATTTCTCCTTGTTTTAAGATCCAAGGGGTTTGGATCTGTATTCACCAGGGAATTGGTGAAAGGTTTCTCAAGGCTACCCAGGGGAGGAAATTAGCCTTGGGATGGTGGTTAAGCTTAGAAGTTTTCATGCAGGCCCCTACATTTGTACCCTAAACTTCAAAGTGGGCATTCAGCCTTGACACAGGTACTCTCTGTGGATCACCCGACTCAATGCGTCTTCTTTCTAGGAAGCAAGCCGGCTAGACAGTAAAACATCAGAGGCTGCTCCCAATACTACTGTTTCCAAAATTTGTAGAAGGAAAAGGAGGAAAAGGTAAAACGAAAATGAGAAACACTAATGTCCCCTGTGATTCTACGGGACAAAATCCCACAGAGGGAATAAAATTCTGCCACCTTAAACTAGTGTTTTCCATGCCTAGAATTCAGCTGGCACCAGATGGACCTGACTGAGCAGCTTCCAAAACCTCTTGGAGGCTCTTACCTTCTAAATAGGGACGTCTGTTTTCTAGTAAAATCCGTCAAAGGAAAGGAGAAAACTCCAAAGAGGCTCCTGCTCGCACTCACACATGTGAACACTAATACTCTCTCAGTCCTCAAAGAGAGACCTCGAGAAGGAGACTTGCTGAAGCAATAACAGACACTTGGTGGGATAACTCACATGACTGGAGTACTGTCATGGATGGATATAAACTGTTCAGGAAGGACAGGCAGGGCAGAAAAGGTGGGGGAGTTGCATTGTATGTAAGAGAGGAGTATGAGTGCTCAGAGGTCCGGTATGAAACTGTAGAAAAACCTGAGAGTCTCTGGATAAAGTTGAGAAGTGTGAACAACAAGGGGGATGTCACGGTTGGAGTCTGGTATAGACCACCAGACCAGGGGGATGAGGTGGACGAGGCTTTCTTCTGGCAACTAGCAGAAGTTGCTAGATCGCAGGCCCTGGTTCTCATGGGAGACTTTAATCACCCTGATATCTGCTAGGAGAGCAATACAGCGGTGCACAGACAATCCAGGAAGTTTTTGGAAAGTGTAGGGCACAATTTCCTGGTGCAAGTGCTGGAGGAACCAACTAGGGGCTGAGCTTTTCTTGACCTGCTGCTCACAAACAGGGAAGAATTAGTAGGGGAAGCAAAAGTGGATGGGAACCTGGGAGGCAGTGACCATGAGATGGTCGAGTTCAGGATCCTGACACAAGGAAGAAAGGAGAGCAGCAGAATACGGACCCTGGACTTCAGAAAAGCAGACTTTGACTCCCTCAGGGAACAGATGGGCAGGATCCCCTGGGAGAATAACATGAAGGGCAAAGGGGTCCAGGAGAGCTGGCTGTATTTTAAAGAATCCTTATTGCGGTTGCAGGAACAAACCATCCCGATGTGTAGAAAGAATAGTAAATATGGCAGGCGACCAGCTTGGCTAAACAGTGAAATCCTTGCTGATCTTAAACGCAAAAAAGAAGCTTACAAGAAGTGGAAGATTGGACAAATGACCAGGGAGGAGTATAAAAATATTGCTCAGGCATGCAGGAGTGAAATCAGGAAGGCCAAATCACACTTGGAGTTGCAGCTAGCAAGAGATGTTAAGAGTAACAAGAAGGGTTTCTTCAGGTATGTTAGCAACAAGAAGAAAGTCAAGGAAAGTGTGGGCCCCTTACTGAATGAGGGAGGCAACCTAGTGACCGAGGATGTGGAAAAAGCTAATGTACTCAATGCTTTTTTTGCCTCTGTCTTCACGAACAAGGTCAGCTCCCAGACTGCTGCACTGGGCAGCACAATATGGGGAGAAGGTGACCAGCCCTCTGTGGAGAAAGAAGTGGTTCGGGACTATTTAGAAAAACTGGACGTGCACAACTCCATGGGGCTGGATGCGCTGCATCCGAGGGTGCTAAAGGACTTGGCAGATGAGATTGCACAGCCATTAGCCATTATTTTTGAAAACTCATGGCGATCGAGGGAGGTCCCGGATGACTGGAAAAAGGCTAATGTCGTGCCCATCTTTAAAAAAGGGAAGGAGGAGGATCCGGGGAACTACAGGCCAGTCAGCCTCACCTCAGTCCCTGGAAAAATCATGGAGCAGGTCCTCAAGGAATCAATGATGAAACACTTAGAGGAGAGGAAAGTGATCAGGAACAGTCAGCATGGATTCACCAAGGGGAAGTCGTGCCTGACTAACCTAATTGCCTTCTATGATGAGATAACTGGCTCTGTGGATGAGGGGAAAGCAGTGGATGTGTTATTCCTTGACTTTAGCAAAGCTTTTGATACGCTCTCCCACAGTATTCTTGCCACCAAGTTAAAGAAGTATGGGCTGGATGAATGGACTGTAAGGTGGATAGAAAGCTGGCTGGATCGTCGGGCTCAACGGGTAGTGATCAATGGCTCCATGTCTAGTCGGCAGCCGGTTTCAAGCGGAGTAGTGCCCCAAGGGTCGGTCCTGGGGCCGGTTTTGTTTAATATCTTTATTAATGATCTGGAGGATGGTGTGGACTGCACTCTCAGCAAGTTTGCAGATGACACTAAACTAGGAGGCGTGGTAGATACGCTAGAGGGTAGGGATCGGATACAGAGGGACCTAGACAAATTAGAGGATTGGGCCAAAAAAAACCTGATGAAGTTCAACAAGGACAAGTGCAGAGTCCTGCACTTAGGACGGAAGAATCCCATGCACTGCTACAGACTAGGGACCGAATGGCTAGGTAGCAGTTCTGCAGAAAAGGACCTAGGGGTCACAGTGGACGAGAAGCTGGATATGAGTCAACAGTGTGCTCTTGTTGCCAAGAAGGCTAACGGCATTTTGGGCTGTATAAGTAGGGGCATTGCCAGCAGATCGAGGAACGTGATCGTTCCCCTTTATTCGACATTGGTGAGGCCTCATCTAGAATACTGTGTCCAGTTTTGGGCCTGTGGAAGCAGAGAAAGAGCTGACAGGAAGGGGATGCAATGAATGACAGTTCGTTAGCAAGAGTTAGGCTAACTGTAACCCTAATAACGCGAGATTTGTAGAAGCGAGGAATGTGTGAGGTGGGTGAGAAAGAACCATGGGCCCCTGTCCTGCCTCGCTGATGGCAGCATCTCTCTCTGAGGTTACCACCTCCCTAACACCTTTGACCAATATGCTGAGGTCCTGCAAAAGACCTTTGTGATATCACTGCCACCAATCAAACCCTTAAGTGCTAGTGTCCTGCTGCTGGCCTGACACTATGAAGGTTTGAGCTACTCTCTGTGGATCACCCCACTCAATGCATCCTCATTCTAGGAAGCAAGCGGGCTAGACAGTAAAACATCAGAGGCTGCTCCCAATGCGACACTCAGTGTTTCCAAAATTAGTAGACTTTATGGTCAGAAGAGACCTTTAGAGCATCTAATCTAAGCCCCTGCATATCATAGGCTTCCTGTATAGTACAATAGTTACTCTTTGGGCACACACATTCCAGAAAGGCATCTAGTCTTCATTCAATGACATCAAGAGATGGAGAATCCACCACTTTCCCTTTTAGTGAGTGCCAGGGGGTTCCATTTCCCCTTCCACTAGCACCCCATTTACAGTGAGCCAGAGCAGTACCTGCAGCAGGGAGTGGGAGTTGCTGATGTCCACAGAGGCACAGCCCTTGCAGTGTCAACTTCCCACAAGGGGAGGTGAAGAGCACCCCCAGCAACACACACAAACACACACACCACTCCTGGTGGTGGGAGGGGAACAAGAGAAAGCAAGGAGGGATGGAGGAAAAGGTAAAATGAAAAGGACAAACCCTAATGTCCCCAGTGATTCTACGGCACAAAATCCCAGGTGGGCTATAAAATTCTGCCACCTTGAACTAGTGTTTTCCATGCCTAGAATTCAGCTGGCACCAGATGGATCAGACTGCAGACTGAGCAGGTTAAAAACCTCTCCAAGGTTCTTACCTTCTCAACAGGCACGTCTGTTTTCTAGTAAAATCAATAAAAGGAGAAACTCGAAAGAGGTTCCTCCTCGCACTCACATACTTGAACCCTAATACTCTCTGAGTCCTAAAAAGGGAGACCTCGAGAAGGAGACTTGCTAAAGCAAAGCCAAAGGGGTCTCTGAGGTTTCCCTGGTCCTGCGCTCCTGTCCTGCCTGGCTGATGTCAGCATCTCTCTCTCAGGTAAACACCTCCCTAACACCTTTGACCCATAGGCAGAGGTCCAGGATAAGGCCTTTGTGATATCACTGCCACACCCAACCAAACCCTAAGGTGCTAATGTCCTGCTACTGGCCTGACACTTTGAAGGTTTGAGCTACTCTCTGTGGATCACCCCACTCAATGCATCCTCATTCTAGGAAGCAAGCGGGCTAGACAGTAAAACATCAGAGGCTGCTCCCAATGCTACACTCAGTGTTTCCAAAATTAGTAGACTTTATGGTCAGAAGAGACTTTTAGAGCATCTAATCTAACCCGCTGCATATCATAGGCTTACTGTATAGTACAATAGTTACTCTTTGGGCACACACATTCCAGAAAGGCATCTAGTCTTCATTCAATGACATCAAGAGATGGAGAATCCACCACTTTCCCTTTTAGTGAGTGCCAGGGGGCTCCATTTCCCCTTCCACTAGCTCGCCATTTACAGGGAGACAGAGCAGTACCTGCAGCAGGGAGCGGGAGTTGCTGAAGGCCTCAGAGGCGCAGCCCCTGCAGTGTCTCAGGCACCTGGCGCAAGTGGCGGATGATGCGGGTGCATCACTTTGGCCGTGACGTCCTCCTCCTGCAAGGGAACGAGAACCTGTCAGAGACTCAAACGCCCCGAGGAATCAGGGGGAACTAAGGGAACCTGGAACCAGCAGTATTTAAACTGACTACCTGCCCACCACTGAGGGATGAATTCACCTGCTGAACCCCAGAATGGAGTCTTCTTGTCCTTTCTAGTATCCTCCAGTGCCAACCCCCCTCCTTGTAGGATTAGCTCCTGCTACCTCCCCCTCAGTGTTCTTCACAGCTGTTCCACCTCCAAACCAAACCTCAAGTTATCAGAACCCTCTTCTGCACCCCCAACCAGGTTGGGCATCGAGGCGGCTCTAGCGGGGGGGCAGGAGGGATTCTGCCAGAAGTGAAGTGGGTTGAGGGGAGGTTGAGATCTTGCCCCAAGTCATCCCAGACACTAATGCTAAGCCACAGGATGGCAGCATCTAGTGTCAGTGGAGTCCAAGCACTATTTCAACCATACAGTTTTGGATGAACTCCCCACAAGGGGAGGTGAAGAGCACCCCCAGCAACACACACACAAACACACACACACACACACCACTCCTGGTGGTGAAAGGGGAACAGGAGAAAGGACAAAAGAAGTAAGAGATGAAGAGAAAGGAAGGAGGGATGGAGGAAAAGGTAAAACGAAAAGGACAAACCCTAATGTCCCCAGTGATTCTACGGGACAAAATCCCAGGGAGGGAATAAAATTCTGCCATCTTAAACTACTGTTTTCCATGCCTAGAATTCAGCTGGCACCAGATGGATCAGACTGAGCAGGTTCCAAAACCTCTTGGAGGCTCTTACCTTCTAAATAGGGACGTCTGTTTTCTAGTAAAATCCGTCAAAAGGAAAGGAGAAAACTCGAAAGAGGCTCCTGCTCACACTCACATACGTCAACCCTAACACTCTCTCAGTCCTCAAAGAGAGACCTCGAGAAGGAGACTTGCTGAAGCAAAGCCACAGGGGTCTCTGAGGTTTCCCTGGCCCTGTGCTCCTGTCCTGCCAGGCTGATGTCAGCATCTCTCTCGGAGGTCACCACCTCCCTAACACCTTTGACCAATAGGCTGACGTCCTGCAAAAGGCCTTTGTGATAACACTGCCACACCCACCCTTCCCCGGAAGTGCTAATGTCCTGTTGCTGGGCTGACACTTTGAAGGTTTCAGCTACTCTCTGTGGATCACCCCACTCAATACCTGTTCATTCTAGGAAGCAAGCCGGCTAGACGGTAAAACATCAGAGGCTGCTCCCAATGCTACACTCAGTGTTTCCAAAATTAGGGGACTTTATGGCCAGAAGAGACCTTTAGAGCATCTCATCTAAGCCCCTGCATATCATAGGCCTCCTGTATAGTACAATAGTTACTTTTTGGGCACACACATTGCAGAAAGGCATCTAGTCTTCCTTCAATGACATCAAGAGATGGAGAATCCACCACTTTCCCTTTTAGTGAGTGCCAGGGGGCTCCATTTCCCCTTCCACTAGCTCCCCATTTACAGTGAGCCAGAGCAGTACCTGCAGCAGGGAGCGGGAGTTGCTGATGGCCTCAGAGGCACAGCCCCTGCAGTGTCTCAGGAATCTGGCGCAAGTGCCGGATGATGCGGAGCTGGTGCATCACTTTTGGCCGTGACGTCCTCCTGCTACAAGGGAATGAGAACCTGTCAGAGACTCAAACGCCCCGAGGAATCAGCGGGAATTAAGGGCACCTGGAACCAGCACTACTTCCACCCATCACCTGCCCACCACTGAGGGATAAATTCACCTCCTGAACCCCAGAATTGAGTCTTCTTGTCCTTTCTAGTAACCTCCAGTGCCAACCCCCCTCCTTGAAGGATGAGCTCCTGCTATCTCCCCCTCAGTGCCCTTGACAGCTGTTCCACCTCCAAACCACAGCTCAAGTTATTAGTACCTTTGGACACAGACTGGCTAACCTAGTGAGGAGGGCTTTAAACTAGGTTCGACGGGGACAGGTGAGCAAAGCCCACAGGTAAGTGGGGAACATGGAGACCGGGGAGATGGGTCAAAAACGAGAGGGAGTGTGGGCTATATTGTCAGAGGGAAAGGAGGGTCAGGACAAAACTGGGAGAAAAGATCAAACCAGTATCTTAGAGCAAGTAATTAAGGAAATCATCTGCAAACACTTGGAAGGTGGTAAGGTGATAGGGAACAGCCAGCATGGATTTGTGAAGAACAAATCATGTCAAACCAATCTGATAGCTTTCTTTGATAGGATAACGAGCCTTGTGGATAAGGGTGAGGCTGTGGATGTGGTATACCTAGACTTTAGTAAGGCATTTGATACGGTCTCGCATGATATTCTTATTGATAAACTAGGCAAATACAATTTAGATGGGGCTACTATAAGGTGGGTGCATAACTGGCTGGATAACCGTACTCAGAGAGTTGTTATTAATAGTTCCCAATCCTGCTGGAAAGCCATAACGAGTGGGGTATCGCAGGGGTCTGTTTTGGGACCGGCGCTGTTCAATATCTTCATCAACGACTTAGATATTGGCATAGAAAGTACGCTTATTAAGTTTGCGGATGATACCAAACTGGGAGGGATAGCAACTGCTTTGGAGGACAGGGTGACAGATAATTCAAAATGATCTGGACAAATTGGAGAAATGGTCTGAGTTAAACAGGATGAAGTTTAACAAAGACAAATGCAAAGTGCTCCACTTAGGAAGGAACAATCAGTTTCACACATACAGAATGGGAAGAGACTGTCTAGGAAGGAGTACGACAGAAAGGGATCTAGGGGTTATAGTGGACCACAAGCTAAATATGAGTCAACAGTGTGATGCTGTTGCAAAAAAAGCAAACCTGATTCTGGGATGTATTAACAGGTGTGTTGTGAGCAAGACACGAGAAGTCATTCTTCCGCTCTACTCTGCTCTGGTTAGGCCTCAGCTGGAGTATTGTGTCCAGTTCTGGGCACCGCATTTTAAAAAAGATGTGGAGAAATTGGAAAGGGTCCAGAGAAGAGCAACAAGAATGATTAAAGGTCTTGAGAACATGACCTATGAAGGAAGGCTGAAAGAATTGGCTTTGTTTAGTTTGGAAAAGAGAAGACTGAGAGGAGACATGATAGCAGTTTTCAGGTATTTAAAAGGGTGTCATAAGGAGGAGGGAGAAAACTTGTTCACCTTAGCCTCTAAGGATAGAACCAGAAGCAATGGGTTTAAAGTGCAGCAAGGGAGGTCTAGGTTGGACATTAGGAAAAAGTTCCTAACTGTCAGGGTGGTTAAACACTGGAATAAATTGCCGAGGGAGGTTGTGGAATCTCCATCTCTTGAGATATTTAAGAGGAGGTTAGATAAATGTCTATCAGGGATGGTATTTGGTCTCATAGACTCATAGACTTTAAGGTCAGAAGGGACCATTATGATCATCTGGTCTGACCCCCTGCATGCTGCAGGCCACAAGACCCTTCCCTGGACTGTGCCGTTGAAGTCCCCAATCCTGTGTTTTAGTGACTTCAATCGGCAGGGACCCTCCTGCTAGTGATCCCTGCCCCATGCTGCGGAGGAAGGCGAAAAACCTCCAGCGGCTCAGCCAATCTACCCTGGAGGAAAATTCCTTCCCGACCCCAAATATGGCGATCAGTAATACCCCGAGCATGTAGGCAAGAGTCTCTAGCCTGACCCTTGTTTGCCATTATGCTATTTACGTACCATTGCTTGGTTTTCCTCGGCTACTATGTTTTACCATTAAACCATTCCCTCCATAAACTTATCCAACTTAATCTTAAAACCAGACAGGTCCGTTGCCCCCACCGTTTCCCTCGGAAGGCCGTTCCAATATTTCACCCCTCTGACGGTCAGAAACCTTCGTCTGATTTCAAGCCTGAACTTCCCCACGGCCAGTTTATATCCATTGGTTCTCGTGTCCACATTAGTACTCAGCTGAAATAATTCCTCTCCCTCCCTTGTATTTATCCCTCTGATATATTTAAAGATAGCAATCATATCCCCCCTCAGCCTTCGTTTTGTCAGACTAAACAACCCGAGCTCCTCTAATCTCTTTTCATACGACAGGTTTTCCATTCCTCTGATCATCCTAGTCGCCCTTCTCTGCACCCGTTCCAATTTGAGTTCATCTTTTTTAAACATGGGAGACCAGAACTACACACAGTACTCCAAATGAGGTCTCACCAGCGCCGTATACAACGGAAGCAGGACCTCCTTATCCCTACTAGATATACCTCGCCTAATACATCCCAAGACCGCATTGGCTTTTTTCACAGCCACGTCACATTGTCGACTCATAGTCATCCTGCGGTCTACAAGGACCCCTAGGTCCTTCTCCTCTTCCGTTACTTCTAACCAATGCGTCCCCATCTTGTAACTAAAATTGTTATTAGTCATCCCCAAGTGCATCACCTTACACTTTTCACTATTAAATTTCATCTTATTTCTGACACTCCAATTCACAAGCTCATTCAAGTCTCCCTGCAGAATATCCCTATCCTCCTCCGAATTTGCAACTCCTCCCACCTTCCTATCATCCGCAAACTTTATCAGCCCACTCTTGCAATCGGTTCCGAGGTCAGTTATAAATAGATTAAATAAAATGGGTCCCAAAACCGAACCTTGAGGCACTCCACTAGTAACCTCCCTCCAACCCGACAGTTCACCCTTTAATACGACCCGCTGCATTCTCCCCATTAACCAATTCTTTATCCACCTCTGGATTTTCATATCGATCCCCATGTTTTCCAGTTTAACCAATAATTCGTCATGGGGTACAGTATCAAACGCTTTACTGAAATCCAGGTATATTAGGTCCACCGCATTTCCCTTATCTAATAAGTCCGTTACATGGTCCTGCCATGCGGGCAGGGGACTGGACTCGATGACCTCTCGAGGTCCCTTCCAGTCCTAGAATCTATGAACGTATGAAAAAAACACTGTTCTCCACCCCCACCCAGGTTGGCCAGGGAGGCGGCTCTAGCAGGGGGGGCAGGAGGGATTCTGGCAGCAGTGAAGTGGGTTGCGGGGAAGTTGAGATCTTGACCCAAGTCATCCCAGACACTAATGCTAAGCCACAGGATGGCAGCATCTAGTGTCAGTGGAGTCCAAACACTATTTCAACCCCACAGTTTTCGATGAACTTCCCACAAGGAGAGGTGATGAGCACCCCCAGCAACACACACACACACACACACACACACACACACACACCACTCCTGGTGGTGGGAGGGGAACAGGAGAAAGGACAAAAGAAGTAAGAGATGAAGAGAAAGGAAGGAGGGATGGAGGAAAAGGTAAAACAAAAAGGACAAACCCTAATGTCCCCAGTGATTCTATGGCACAAAATCCAAGGGATGGAATAAAATTCTGCCATCTTAAACTACTGTTTTCCATGCCTAGAATTCAGCTGGCACCACGTGGATCAGACTGAGCAGCTGCCAAAACCTCTTGGAGGCTCTTACCTTCTAAACAGGGACGTCTGTTTTCTAGTAAAATCAGTAAAAGGAAAGGAGAAAACTCGAAAGAGGCTCCTGCACGCACTCACGTACGTGAACCCTAATACTCTCTCAGTCCTCAAAGAGAGACCCCGAGAAGGAGACTTGCTGAAGCAAAGCCACCGGGTCTCTGAGGTTTCCCTGGCCCTGTGCTCCTGTCCTGCCAGGCTGATGTCAGCATCTCTCTCTGAGGTCACCACCTCCCTAACACCTTTGACCAATAAGCTGACATCCTGCAAAAGGCCTTTGTGATGTCACTGCCACACCCAACCAAACCCTGAAGTGCTAATGTCCTGCTGCTGGCCTGACACTTTGAAGGTTTGAGGTTGTCATAACTATAAAGGGAAGGGTAACAGCTGTCCTGTGTACAGTACTATAAAATCCTCCTGGCCAGAGACTCCAAAATCCTTTTCCCTCTAAAGGGTTAAGAAGCTCAGGTAACCTGGCTGGTATCTGACCTAAAGGACCAATAAGGGGACAAGATACTTTCAAATCTTGGGGAGGGGAAGGCTTTTGTTTGTGTTCTTTGTTTGTGTGGGTGTTCGCCCTCGGGACTGAGAGGGACCAGACATCAATCCAGGTTCTCCACATCTTTCTAAACAAGTCTCTCCTATTTCAAACAAGGCGTGTTAGTTTTCCTTTGTTTTCTCAACTTGTAAATGTACCTTTTACTAGAGTGTTTATCTTTGTTTGCTGTACTTTGAACCTAAGACTAGAGGGGAGTCCTCTGAGCTCTTTAAGTTTGATTACCCTGTAAGGTTAATTTCCATACTGATTTTACAGAGATGATTTTTACCTTTTTCTTTAATTAAAAGCCTTATTTTTAAGAACCTGATTGATTTTTCCTTGTTTTAAGATCCAAGGAGTTTGAATCTTGATTCACCAGGAGTTGGTGGGAGGAAGGAGGGGAATGGTTAATTTCTCCTTCTTTTAGATCCAAGGGGGTTGGATCTGTATTCACCAGAAATTGGTGGGAGGAAGGAGGGGGGATGGTTTATTTCTCCTTGTTTTAAGATCCAAGGGGTTTGGATCTGTATTCACCAGGGAATTGGTGAAAGGTTTCTCAAGGCTACCCAGGGGAGGAAATTAGCCTTGGGATGGTGGTTAAGCTTAGAGGTTTTCATGCAGGCCCCTACATTTGTACCCTAAACTTCAAAGTGGGGATACAGCCTTGACACAGGTACTCTCTGTGGATCACCCCACTCAATGCGTCTTCATTCTAGGAAGCAAGCCGGCTAGACAGTAAAACATCACAGGCTGCTCCCAATACTACACTCAGTGTTTCCAAAATTTGTAGACTTTATGGCCACAAGAGACCTTTAGAGCATCTCATCTAAGCCCCTGCATATCATAGGCCTCCTGTATAGTACAATAGTTACTTTTTGGGCACACACATTCCAGAAAGGCATCTAGTCTTCATTCAATGACATCAAGAGATGGAGAACCCACCACTTTCCCTTTTAGTGAGTGCCAGGGGGCTCCATTTCCCCTTCCACTAGCTCCCCATTTACAGTGAGCCAGAGCAGTACCTGCAGCAGGGAGAGGGAGTTGCTAAGGCCTCAGAGGAACAGCCCTTGCAGTGTCTCAGGCACATGGTGTAAGTGCCGGATGATGCGGAGCTGGTGCATCCCTTTGGCCGTGACGTCCTCCTCCTGCAAGGGAACGAGAACCTGTCAGAGACTCAAATGCCCCGAGGAATCAGGGGCAATTAAGGACACCTGGAACCAGCAGTATTTACACCCAGCACCTGCCCACCACTGAGGGATGAATTCACCTCCTGAACCCCAGAATGGAGTCGTCTTCTCCTTTCTAGTAATCTCCAGTGCCAACCCCCGTCCTTGTAGGGTGAGCTCCTGCTACCTCCCCCTCAGTGCCCTTGACAGCTGTTCCACCTCCAAACCACAGCTCAAGTTATCAGAACCCTCTTCTCCACCCCCACCCAGGTTGGGCAGGGAGGCGGCTCTAGCAGGGGGGGCAGGTGGGATTCTGGCAGCAGTGAAGTGGGTTGCGGGGAGGTTGAGATCTTGCCCCAAGTCATCCCAGACACTAATGCTAAACCACACGATGGCAGCATCTAGTGTCAGTGGAGTCCAAGCACTATTTCAACCATACAGTTTTGGATCAACTCCCAACAAGGGGAGGTGAAGAGCACCCCCAGCAACACACACACACACACACACACACACACACACACACACACACACACACACACACACACACACACACCTGGTGGTGGGAGGGGAACAAGAGAAAGGACAAAAGAAGTAAGAGATAAAGAGAAAGGAAGGAGGGATGGAGGAAAAGGTAAAACGAAAAGGACAAACCCTAATGTCCCCAGTGATTCTACCAGACAAAATTACAGGGAGGGATTAAAATTCTGCCACCTTGAACTAGTGTTTTCCATGCCTAGAATTCAGCTGGCACCAGATGGATCAGACTGAGCAGCTGCCAAAACCTCTTGGAGGCTCTTACTTTCTAAACAGGGATGTCTGTTTTCTAGTAAAATCAGTAAAAGGAAAGGAGACAACTCGAAAGAGGCTCCTGCTCTCACTCAAGTACGTGAATCCTAACACTCTCTCAGTCCTCAAGAGAAACCTCGAGAAGGAGACTTGCTGAAGCAAAGCCACAGGGGTCTCTGAGGTTTCCCTGGCCATGCGCCCCTGTACTGCCTCGCTGATGGCAGCATCTCTCTCTGAGGTTACCACCTCCCTAACACCTTTGACCAATATGCTGAGGTCCTGCAAAAGACCTTTGTGATATCACTGCCACCAATCAAACCCTTAAGTGCTAATGTCCTGCTGCTGGCCTGACACTTTGAAGGTTTCAGCTACTCTCTGTGGATCACCCCACTCAATGCCTGTTCATTCTAGGAATCAAGCCGGCTAGACGGTAAAACATCAGAGGCTGCTCCCAATGCTACACTCAGTGTTTCCAAAATTAGGGGACTTTATGGCCAGAAGAGACCTTTAGAGCATCTCATTTAACCCCTTGCATACCATAGGCTTGCTGTATAGTACAATAGTTACTTTTTGGGCACACACATTCCAGAACGGCATCTAGTCTTCCTTCAATGACATCAAGAGATGGAGAATCCACCACTTTCCCTTTTAGTGAGTGCCAGGGGGCTCCATTTCCCCTTCCACTAGCTCCCCATTTACAGTGAGCCAGAGCAGTACCTGCAGCAGGGAGCGGGAGTTGCTGATGGCCTCAGAGGCACAGCCCCTGCAGTGTCTCAGGAATCTGGCGCAAGTGCCGGACGATGCGGGGCTGGTGCATCACTTTTGGCCGTGACGTCCTCCTGCTGCAAGGGAACGAGAACCTGTCAGAGACTCAAACGCCCCGAGGAATCAGCGGGAATTAAGGGCACCTGGAACCAGCACTACTTCCACCCATCACCTGCCCACCACTGAGGGATAAATTCACCTCCTGAACCCCAGAATGGAGTCTTCTTGTCCTTTCTAGTAACCTCCAGTGACAACCCCCCTCCTTGAAGGATGAGCTCCTGCTATCTCCCCCTCAGTGCCCTTGACAGCTGTTCCACCTCCAAACCACAGCTCAAGTTATTAGTACCTTTGGACACAGACTGGCTAACCTAGTGAGGAGGGCTTTAAACTAGGTTCGAACGGGACAGGTGAGCAAAGCCCACAGGTAAGTGGGGAACATGGAGACCGGGGAGATGGGTCAAAAACGAGAGGGAGTGTGGGCTATATTGTCAGAGGGAAAGGAGGGTCAGGACAAAACTGGGAGGAAACATCAAACCAGTATCTTAGATGCCTATATACAAATGCGAGAAGTATGGGGAATAAGCAGGAAGAACTGGAAGTGCTAATAAATAAACACAACTATGACATTGTTGGCATCACTGAACCTTGGTGGGATAATACACATGATTGGAATGTTGGTGTGGATGGGTACAGCTTGCTCAGGAAGGATAGACAGGGGAAAAAGGGAGGAGGTGTTGCCTTGTGTATTAAAAATGTACACACTTGGACTGAGGTAGAGATGGACATAGGAGACGGAAGTGTTGAGAGTCTCTGGGTTAGGCTAAAAGGGGTAAAAAACAAGGGAGATGTCATGCTAGGAGTCTACTACAGGCCACCTAACCAGGTGGAAGAGGTGGATGAGGCTTTTTTTAAGCAACTAACAAAATCATCCAAAGCCCAAGATTTGGTGGTGATGGGGGACTTCAACTATCCGGCTATATGTTGGGAAAATAACACAGCGGGGCACAGACTATCCAACAAATTCCTGGACTGCATTGGAGACAACTTTTTATTTCAGAAGGTTGAAAAAGCTACTGGGGGGAAGCTGTTCTAGACTTGATTTTAACAAATAGGGAGGAACTCGTTGAGAATTTGAAAGTAGAAGGCAGCCTGGGTGAAAGTGATCATGAAATCATAGAGTTTGCAATTCTAAGGAAGGGTAGAAGGGAGAACAGCAAAATAGAGACAATGGATTTCAGGAAGGCAGATTTTGGTAAGCTCAGAGAGCTGATAGGTAAGGTCCCATGGGAATCAAGACTGAGGGGAAAAACAACTGAGGAGAGTTGGCAGTTTTTCAAAGGGACACTATTAAGGGCCCAAAAGCAAGCTATTCCGCTGGTTAGGAAAGATAGAAAATGTGGCAAAAGACCACCTTGGCTTAACCATGAGATCTTGCATGATCTAAAAAATAAAAAGGAGTCATATAAAAAATGGAAACTGGGACAGATTACAAAGGATGAATATAGGCAAACAACACAGGAATGCAGGGGCAAGATTAGAAAGGCAAAGGCACAAAATGAGCTCAAACTAGCTACGGGAATAAAGGGAAACAAGAAGACTTTTTATCAATACATTAGAAGCAAGAGGAAGACCAAAGACAGGGTAGGCCCACTGCTTAGTGAAGAGGGAGAAACAGTAACAGGAAACTTGGAAATGGCGGAGATGCTTAATGACTTCTTTGTTTCGGTCTTCACCGAGAAGTCTGAAGGAATGCCTAACATAGTGAATGCTAATGGGAAGGGGGTAGGTTTAGCAGATAAAATAAAAAAAGAACAAGTTAAAAATCACTTAGAAAAGTTAGATGCCTGCAAGTCACCCGGGCCTGATGAAATGCATCCTAGAATACTCAAGGAGCTAATAGAGGAGGTATCTGAGCCTCTAGCTATTATCTTTGGAAAATCATGGGAGACGGGAGAGATTCCAGAAGACTGGAAAAGGGCAAATATAGTGCCCATCTATAAAAAGGGAAATAAAAACAACCCAGGAAACTACAGACCCCAGTGAGTTTAACTTCTGTGCCAGGGAAGATAATGGAGCAAGTAATTAAGGAAATCATCTGCAAACACTTGGAAGGTGGTAAGGTGATAGGGAACAGCCAGCATGGATTTGTGAAGAACAAATCATGTCAAACCAATCTGATAGCTTTCTTTGATAGGATAACGAGCCTTGTGGATAAGGGTGAGGCTGTGGATGTGGTATACCTAGACTTTAGTAAGGCATTTGATACGGTCTCGCATGATATTCTTATTGATAAACTAGGCAAATACAATTTAGATGGGGCTACTATAAGGTGGGTGCATAACTGGCTGGATAACCGTACTCAGAGACTTGTTATTAATAGTTCCCAATCCTGCTGGAAAGCCATAACGAGTGGGGTATCGCAGGGGTCTGTTTTGGGACCGGCGCTGTTCAATATCTTCATCAACGACTTAGATATTGGCATAGAAAGTACGCTTATTAAGTTTGCGGATGATACCAAACTGGGAGGGATTGCAACTGCTTTGGAGGACAGGGTGACAGATAATTCAAAATGATCTGGACAAATTGGAGAAATGGTCTGAGTTACCCAGGATGAAGTTTAACAAAGACAAATGCAAAGTGCTCCACTTAGGAAGGAACAATCAGTTTCACACATACAGAATGGGAAGAGACTGTCTAGGAAGGAGTACGGCAGAAAGGGATCTAGGGGTTATAGTGGACCACAAGCTAAATATGAGTCAACAGTGTGATGCTGTTGCAAAAAAAGCAAACCTGATTCTGGGATGTATTAACAGGTGTGTTGTGAGCAAGACACGAGAAGTCATTCTTCCGCTCTACTCTGCTCTGGTTAGGCCTCAGCTGGAGTATTGTGTCCAGTTCTGGGCACCGCATTTTAAAAAAGATGTGGAGAAATTGGAAAGGGTCCAGAGAAGAGCAACAAGAATGATTAAAGGTCTTGAGAACATGACCTATGAAGGAAGGCTGAAAGAATTGGCTTTGTTTAGTTTGGAAAAGAGAAGACTGAGAGGAGACATGATAGCAGTTTTCAGGTATGTAAAAGGGTGTCATAAGGAGGAGGGAGAAAACTTGTTCACCTTAGCCTCTAAGGATAGAACCAGAAGCAATGGGTTTAAAGTGCAGCAAGGGAGGTCTAGGTTGGACATTAGGAAAAAGTTCCTAACTGTCAGGGTGGTTAAACACTGGAATAAATTGCCGAGGGAGGTTGTGGAATCTCCATCTCTTGAGATATTTAAGAGTAGGTTAGATAAATGTCTATCAGGGATGGTCTAGATGGTATTTGGTCCTGCCACGCGGGCAGGGGACTGGACTCGATGACCTCTCGAGGTCCCTTCCGGTCCGATTATCTATGAATGTATGAAAAAAACACTGTTCTCCACCCCCACCCAGGTTGGCCAGGGAGGCGGCTCTAGCAGGGGGGGCAGGAGAGATTCTGGCAGCAGTGAAGTGGGTTGCGGGGAAGTTGAGATCTTGACCCAAGTCATCCCAGACACTAATGCTAAGCCACAGGATGGCAGCATCTAGTGTTAGTGGAGTCCAAACACTCTTTCAACCCCACAGTTTTCGAGGAACAGGAGAAAGGACAAAAGAAGTAAGAGATGAAGAGAAAGGAAGGAGGGATGGAGGAAAAGGTAAAACAAAAAGAACAAACCCTAATGTCCCCAGTGATTCTACGGCACAAAATCCAAGGGATGGAATAAAATTCTGCCATCTTAAACTACTGTTTTCCATGCCTAGAATTCAGCTGGCACCACGTGGATCAGACTGAGCAGCTGCCAAAACCTCTTGGAGGCTCTTACCTTCTAAACAGGGACGTCTGTTTTCTAGTAAAATCAGTAAAAGGAAAGGAGAAAACTCGAAAGAGGCTCCTGCACGCACTCACGTACGTGAACCCTAATACTCTCTCAGTCCTCAAAGAAAGACCCCGAGAAGGAGACTTGCTGAAGCAAAGCCACAGGGGTGTCTGAGGTTTCCCTGGCCCTGTGCTCCTGTCCTGCCAGGCTGATGTCAGCATCTCTCTCTGAGGTCACCACCTCCCTAACACATTTGACCAATAAGCTGACATCCTGCAAAAGGCCTTTGTGATGTCACTGCCACACCCAACCAAACCCTGAAGTGCTAATGTCCTGCTGCTGGCCTGACACTTTGAAGGTTTGAGGTTGTCATAACTATAAAGGGAAGGGTAACAGCTGTCCTGTGTACAGTACTATAAAATCCTCCTGGCCAGAGACTCCAAAATCCTTTTCCCTGTAAAGGGTTAAGAAGCTCAGGTAACCTGGCTGGCATCTGACCTAAAGGACCAATAAGGGGACAAGATACTTTCAAATCTTGGGGAGGGGAAGGCTTTTGTTTGTGTTCTTTGTTTGTGTGGGTGTTCGCCCTCGGGACTGAGAGGGACCAGACATCAATCCAGGTTCTCCACATCTTTCTAAACAAGTCTCTCCTATTTCAAACAAGGCGTGTTAGTTTTCCTTTGTTTTCTCAACTTGTAAATGTACCTTTTACTAGAGTGTTTATCTTTGTTTGCTGTACTTTGAACCTAAGACTAGAGGGGAGTCCTCTGAGCTCTTTAAGTTTGATTACCCTGTAAGGTTAATTTCCATACTGATTTTACAGAGATGATTTTTACCTTTTTCTTTAATTAAAAGCCTTATTTTTAAGAACCTGATTGATTTTTCCTTGTTTTAAGATCCAACGAGTTTGGATCTTGATTCACCAGGAGTTGGTGGGAGGAAGGAGGGGAATGGTTAATTTCTCCTTCTTTTAGATCCAAGGGGGTTGGATCTGTATTCAACAGAAGTTGGTGGGAGGAAGGAGGGGGGACGGTTTATTTCTCCTTGTTTTAAGATCCAAGGGGTTTGGATCTGTATTCACCAGGGAATTGCTGAAAGGTTTCTCAAGCCTACCCAGGGGAGGAAATTAGCCTTGGGATGGTGGTTAAGCTTAGAAGTTTTCATGCAGGCCCCTACATTTGTACCCTAAACTTCAAAGTGGGGATACAGCCTTGACACAGGTACTCTCTGTGGATCACCCCACTCAATGCGTCTTCATTCTAGGAAGCAAGCCGGCTAGACAGTAAAACATCACAGGCTGCTCCCAATACTACACTCAGTGTTTCCAAAATTTGTAGACTTTATGGCCACAAGAGACCTTTAGAGCATCTCATCTAAGCCCCTGCATATCATAGGCCTCCTGTATAGTACAATAGTTACTTTTTGGGTGCACACATTCCAGAAAGGCATCTAGTCTTCCTTCAATGACATCAAGAGATGGAGAATCCACCACTTTCCCTTTTAGTGAGTGCCAGGGGGCTCCATTTCCCCTTCCACTAGCTCGCCATTTACAGGGAGACAGAGCAGTACCTGCAGCAGGGAGCGGGAGTTGCTGAAGGCCTCAGAGGAACAGCCCCTGCAGTGTCTCAGGCACCTGGCGCAAGTGGCGGATGATGCGGAGCTGGTGCATCAGAGACTCAAAGGCCCCGAGGAATCAGGGGGAATTAAGGGCACCTGGAACCAGCAGTATTTCCACCCACCGCTGAGGGATGAATTCACCTCCTAAACCCCAGAATGGAGTCTTCTTGTCCTTTCTAGTATCCTCCAGTGCCAACCCCCGTCCTTGTAGGATTAGCTCCTGCTACCTCCCCCTCAGTGTTCTTCACAGCTGTTCCACCTCCAAACCAAACCTCAAGTTATCAGAACCCTCTTCTGCACCCCTAACCAGGTTGGGCATCGAGGCGGCTCTAGCGGGGGGGCAGGAGGGATTCTGCCAGAAGTGAAGTGGGTTGAGGGGAGGTTGAGATCTTGCCCCAAGTCATCCCAGACACTAATGCTTAGCCACAGGATGGCAGCATCTAGTGTCAGTGGAGTCCAAGCACTATTTCAACCATACAGGTTTGGATGAACTCCCCACAAAGGGAGGTGAAGAGCACCCCCAGCAACACACAAACACACACAGACACACAAACCACTCCCGGTGGTGGGAGGGGAACAGGAGAAAGGACAAAAGTAGTAAGAGATGAAGAGAAAGGAAGGGGGGATGGAGGAAAAGGTAAAACGAAAAGGACAAACCCTAAAGTCCCCAGTGATTCTACGGGACAAAATCCCAGGGAGGGAATAAAATTCTGCCATCTTAAAGTACTGTTTTCCATGCCTAGAATTCAGCTGGCACCAGATGGATCAGACTGAGCAGGTTCCAAAACCTCTTGGAGGCTCTTACCTTCTAAATAGGGACGTCTGTTTTCTAGTAAAATCCGTCAAAGGAAAGGAGAAAACTCGAAAGAGGCTCCTGCTCACACTCACATACGTCAACCCTAACACTCTCTCAGTCCTCAAAGAGAGACCTCGAGAAGGAGACTTGCTGAAGCAAAGCCACAGGGGTCTCTGAGGTTTCCCTGGCCCTGTGCTCCTGTCCTGCCAGGCTGATGTCAGCATCTCTCTCGGAGGTCACCACCTCCCTAACACCTTTGACCAATAGGCTGACGTCCTGCAAAAGGCCTTTGTGATATCACTGCCACACCCACCCTTCCCCGGCAGCATCTAGTGTTAGTGGAGTCCAAACACTCTTTCAACCCCACAGTTTTGGATGAACTCCCCACAAAGGGAGGTGAAGATCACCCCCAGCAACACACAAACACACACACACACACACAAACCACTCCCGGTGGTGGGAGGGGAACAGGAGAAAGGACAAAAGAGGTAAGAGATGAAGAGAAAGGAAGGAGGGAGGGAGGAAAAGGTAAAACGAAAAGGACAAACACTAATGTCCCCAGTGATTCTACGGGACAAAATCACAGGGAGGGAATAAAATTCTGCCACCTTGAACTAGTGTTTTCCATGCTTAGAATTCAGCTGGCACCAGGTGGATCAGACTGAACAGGATACAAACCTCTCCGAGGCACTTACTTTCCTCAAAGAGAGACCTCAAGGAGGAGACTTGCTGAAGCAAAGCCAGAGGGGTCTCTGAGGTTTCCCTGGCCCTCATGTCAGCATCTCTCTCTGATGTCAGCATCTCTCTCTGAGGTCACCACCTCCCTAACACATTTGACCAATAAGCTGACGTCCTGCAAAAGGCCTTTGTGATGTCACTGCCACACCCAACCAAACCCTGAAGTGCTAATGTCCTCCTGCTGGCCTGACACTTTGAAGGTTTGAGCTACTCTGTGTGAATCACCCCACTCAATGGGTCTTCATTCTAGGAAGCAAGCCGGCTAGACAGTAAAACATCAGAGGCTACTCCCAATGCTACACTCCGTGTTTCCAAAATTACTACACTTTATGGCCAGAAGAGACCTTTTGAGCATCTAATCTAAGCCCCTGCATATCATGGGCTTCCTGTATAGTCCAATAGTTACTTTTTGGGTACAAACATTCCAGAAAGGTATCTAGTCTAAATTAAATGACATTAAGAGATGGAGAATCCATCACTTTCCCTTTTAGTGAGTGCCAGGGGGCTCCATTTCCCCTTCCACTAGCTCCCCATTTACAGTGAGCCAGAGCAGTACCTGCAGCAGGGAGCGGGAGTTCCTGAAGGCCTCAGAGGCGCAGCCCCTGCAGTGTCTCAGGCACGTGGCGTAAGTGCAGGATGATGCGGAGCTGGTGCATCATTTTGGCCGTGACGTCCTCCTGCTGCAAGGGAACGAGAACCTGTCAGAGACTCAAACGCCCCGAGGAATCAGGGGGAATTAAGGGAACCTGGAACCAGCAGTATTTCCACCCAGCACCTGCCCATCAATGAGAGATGAATTCACCTCCTGAACCCCAAAATGGAGTCTTCTTGTCCTTTCTAGAAACCTCCAGAGCCAACCCCCCTCCTTGTAGGGTGAGCTCCTGCTACCTCCTGCTCAGTGCCCTTCACAGATATTCCACCTCCAAACCACAGCTCAAGTCATCAGAACCCTCTTCTCCACCCCGACACAGGTTGGGCTGGGAGGCGGCTCTAACAGGGTGTGCAGGAGGGATTCTGACAGCAGTGAAGTGGGTTGCAGGGAGGTTGAGATCTTGACCCAAGTCATCCCAGACACTAATGCTAAGTCACACAATGGCAGCATCTACTGTCAGTGGGGTCCAAGCACTATTTCAACCCCACAGTTTTGGATCAACTCCCCACAAGGGGAGGAGAAGAGAACCATCAGCACCACACACACACACACACACACACACACACACACACACACACACACACACACACACACACACACACACACACACACACACACACACACACCACTCCTGGTGGTGTGAGGGGAACAAGAGAAAGGACAAAAGAAGTAAGAGATGAAGAGAAAGGAAGGTGGGATGGAGGAAAAGGGAAAAGGAAAAGGACAAACCCTAATGTCCCCATGTCGGACATCAGGAATGGTAACATACATAAGCCAGTATGTGAACACTTCAATCTCCCTGGTCATTCTATTACAGATTTAAAAGTCACTATCATTGAACAAAAAAAACTTCAGAAACAGACTTCAAAGAGAAACAGCAGAACTAAAATTCATTTGCAAATTCAACACCATTAATCTGGGCTTGAATAGGGACTGGGAGTGGCTGGCTCACTACAGAAGCAGCTTTTCCTCTCCTGGAATTGACACCTCCTCATCTATTATTGGGAGTGGACTACATCCACCCTGATTTTTGAATTGGCCCTGTCAACACTGGTTCTCCACTTGTGAAGTAACTCCCTGCTCTCCATGTGTCAGTATATAATGCCTGCATCTGTAACTTTCACTCTATGCATCCGAAGAAGTGAGGTTTTTACTCACGAAAGCTTATGCCCAAATAAATCTGTTAGTCTTTAAGGTGCCACCAGACTCCTTGTTGTTTTTGTAGATACAGACTAACATGGCTACCCCCTGATACTTGACACCATGCAAGGCACTAAATTTAGCCGTATGGAGTGGAAATCCATCAACCTCAACAAAAAACTTGCACAGATACAGACAGACATCATCTTCCTCTCCAAATGCAAACAGATGGACATCATACCAAAAGGACTGAAGGTAAAAAATCCATTGCAATCAACATACTACACTGAGTATGGTGAGAGATTGTGCCACACACTCTCTCAAAGAAACTGAGGAACCACCTGATCAGCATCCTGTACAGCAGACAGGAGAAGATCAAGAATGAGCTCTCAGAACTGGAGACTCTCATACAATACCAGCCTTCTACACAAACTTCCACGTGGCTGGACTTTACAAAAATGAGACAAGCCATTTACAATGCACACTTCACTTCTCTACAGAGGAAAAAGGACTGTAAGTTATCTAAACTAATACCTGCCACTAGGGGCTATAACAATGGTACCCTCAACTCATCTAACAACATTGTCAATCTTTCCAACCACACGCTTAGCCCAGCAGAAGAGTCTGTCCTATCTCGGGGACTCTCTTTCTGTCCCACCGTCCCCACGAACATGATACAGTTCTGCGGTGATCTGGAAGCCTACTTTCCTCGTCTCCGACTCAAGGAATATTTTCAACGCACCACTGAACAGTGCACTGACCCACAGGAACCCTCCTACCAACACTACAAAAAGAAGAATTCTGCGTGGACTCCTCCTGACGGTCGAAATGACAGACTGGACCTCTACATAGAGTGTTTCCGCAGACGTGCACAGGCTGAAATTGTGGACAAACAACATCACTTGTCCCATAACCTCAGCCGTACAGAACGCAATGCCATCCACAGCCTCAGAAACAACTCTGACATTATCATCAAAGGGGCTGACAAAGGAGGTGCTGTAGTCATAATGAACAGGTCAGATTATGAACAGGAGGTTGCCAGGCAACTCTCCAAGACCACATTCTACAGGCCACTATCCTCTGATCCCACTGAGGAATACCAAAAGAAACTACACCATCTGCTCAAGAAACTCCCAGCTACAGTACGGGAACAAATCTACATGGACACACCCCCAGAACCCCGACCAGGGGTATTCTATCTGCTACCCAAGATCCATAAACCCGGAAACCCTGGACGCCCCATCATCTCAGGCATTGGCACTCTGACGGCAGGATTATCTGGCTATTTGGCCTCTCTCCTCAGGCCCTATGCTACCAGCACTCCCAGCTATCTTCGAGACACCACCAACTTCCTGAGGAAACTACAATGCATTGATCTTCTTCCTGGAAACACCATCCTGGCCACCATGCATGTAGAAGCACTTTATACCAATATTCTACATGAGGATGGACTACAAGCTGTCAGGAACAGTATCCCTGATGAGGCCACAGCAAGCCTGGTGGCTGAGCTTTGTGACTTTGTCCTCACCCACAACCACTTCAGATTTGGGGACAACTTATACCTTCAAGTCAGTGGCACTGCTATGGGTACTCGCATGGCCCCACAGTATGCCAACATTTTTATGGCTGACTTAGAACAACGCTTCCTCAGCTCTCGTCCCCTAGTGCCCCTCCTCTACTTGCGCTACATTGACGACATCTTCATCATATGGACCCACGGAAAGGAGGCCCTTGAAGAATTCCACCTGGACTTCAACAATTTCCACCCCACCATCAACCTCAGCCTGGACCAGTCCACACAAGAGATCCACTTCCTGGACACTACAGTACAAATAAGTGATGGTCACATAAACACCACCCTATACCGGAAACCTACTGACCGCTATACGTACCTACATGCCTCCGGCTTCCATCCAAGACACATCACACGATCCATTGTCTACAGCCAAGCCCTAAGATACAACCGAATTTGCTCCAACCCCTCAGACAGAGACAAACACCTACAAGATCTTTATCAAGCATTCGTAAAACTACAATACCCACCTGGGGAAGTGAGGAAACAGATTGACAGAGCAAGACGGGTACCCAGAAATCACCTACTACAGGACAGGCCCAACAAGGACAATAACAGAACACCACTGGCCATCACATACAGCCCCCAGCTAAAACCTCTCCAGCGCATTATCCACGATCTACAACCTATCCTGGAAAATGATCCCTCACTCTCACAGACCTTGGGAGGCAGGCCAGTCCTCGCTTACAGACAACCCCCCAACCTGAAGCAAATACTCACCAGCAACTACACACCACACCACAGAAACACCAACCCAGGAACCTATCCCCGTAGCAAACCTCGTTGCCTACTCTGTCCCCATATCTACTCTGGCAACAGCATCAGAGGACCCAACCACATCAGCCACACCATCAGGGACTCATTCACCTGCACATCCACTAATGTCATATATGCCATCATGTGCCAGCAATGCCCCTCTCCCATGTACATTGGCCAAACCGGACAGTCCCCCCGCAAAAGAATAAATGGACACAAATCGGACATCAGGAGTGGTAACATACATAAGCCAGTAAGTGAACACTTCAATCTCCCTGGTCATTCTATTACAGATTTAAAAGTCACTATCATTGAACAAAAAAACTTCAGAAACAGACTTCAAAGAGAAACAGCAGAACTAAAATTCATTTGCAAATTCAACACCATTAATCTGGGCTTGAATAGGGACTGGGAGTGGCTGGCTCACTACAGAAGCAGCTTTTCCTCTCCTGGAATTGACACCTCCTCATCTATTATTTGGAGTGGACTACATCCACCCTGATTTTTGAATTGGCCCTGTCAACACTGGTTCTCCACTTGTGAAGTAACTCCCTGCTCTCCATGTGTCAGTATATAATGCCTGCATCTGTAACTTTCACTCTATGCATCCGAAGAAGTGAGGTTTTTACTCACGAAAGCTTATGCCCAAATAAATCTGTTAGTCTTTAAGGTGCCACCAGACTCCTTGTTGTTTTCCTAATATCCCCAGTGATTCTACGGGACAAAATTCCAGGGAGGGAAGAAAATTCTGCCACCTTAAACTACTGTTTTCCATGCCGAGAATTCAGCTGGCACCAGATGGATCAGACTGAGCAGGTTCCAAAACCTCTTGGAGGCTCTTACCTTCTAATTTTCAAGTAAAATCAGTAAAAGGAAAGGAGAAAACTCGAAAGAGGCTCCTGCTCGCACTCACATACGTCAACCCTAACACTCTCTCAGTCCTCAAAAAGAAACCTCGAGAAGGAGACTTGCTGAAGCAAAGCCACAGGGTTCTCTGAGGTTTCCCTGGTCGTAAGCCCCTGTCCTCCCTGGCTGAAGACAGCATCTCTCTCTGAGGTCACCACCTCCCTAACACCTTTGACCAGTACGCTGAGGTCCTTGAAAAAGCCTTTGTGAGATCACTGCCACACCCAACCAAACCCTAAAGTGCTCATGTCCTGCTGCTGGCCTGACACTTTGAAGGTTTGAGCTACGCTCTGTGGATCACACCACAAAATTCGTCTTCATTCTAGGAAGCAAGCTAGCTAGACAGTAAAACATCAGAGGCTGCTCCCAATACTACACTCAGTGTTTCCAAAAGTAGGAGACTTTCTGGTCAGAAGAGACCTTTACAGCATCTCATCTAACCCCCTCCATATCATAGGCTTCCAGTATAGTACAATAGTTACTTTTTGGGCACACACATTCCAGAAAGGCATCTAGTCTTCAATCAATGACCTGCAGCAGGGAGAGGGAGTTGCTAAGGCCTCAGAGGAACAGCCCCTGCAGTGTCTCAGGCACATGGCGTAAGTGCCGGATGATGCGGAGCTGGTGCATCCCTTTGGCCGTGACGTCCTCCTCCTGCAAGGGAACGAGAACCTGTCAGAGACTCAAATGCCCCGAGGAATCAGGGGCAATTAAGGACACCTGGAACCAGCAGTATTTACACCCAGCACCTGCCCACCACTGAGGGATGAATTCACCTCCTGAACCCCAGAATGGAGTCGTCTTCTCCTTTCTAGGAATCTCCAGTGCCAACCCCCGTCCTTGTAGGGTGAGCTCCTGCTACCTCCCCCTCAGTGCCCTTGACAGCTGTTCCACCTCCAAACCACAGCTCAAGTTATCAGAACCCTTTTCTCCACCCCCACCCAGGTTGGGCAGGGAGGCGGCTCTAGCAGGGGGGGCAGGTGGGATTCTGGCAGCAGTGAAGTGGGTTGCGGGGAGGTTGAGATCTTGCCCCAAGTCATCCCAGACACTAATGCTAAACCACACGATGGCAGCATCTAGTGTCAGTGGAGTCCAAGCACTATTTCAACCATACAGTTTTGGATCAACTCCCAACAAGGGGAGGTCAAGAGCACCCCCAGCAACACACACACACACACACACACACACACACACACACACACACACATATATACCACTCCTGGTGGTGGGAGGGGAACAAGAGAAAGGACAAAAGAAGTAAGAGATAAAGAGAAAGGAAGGAGGGATGGAGGAAAAGGTAAAACGAAAAGGACAAACCCTAATGTCCCCAGTGATTCTACCAGACAATATTACAGGGAGGGATTAAAATTCTGCCACCTTGAACTAGTGTTTTCCATGCCTAGAATTCAGCTGGCACCAGATGGATCAGACTGAGCAGGTTCCAAAACCTCTTGGAGGCTCTTACTTTCTAAACAGGGATGTCTGTTTTCTAGTAAAATCAGTAAAAGGAAAGGAGACAACTCGAAAGAGGCTCCTGCTCTCACTCAAATACGTGAATCCTAATACTCTCTCAGTCCTCAAGAGAAACCTCGAGAAGGAGACTTGCTGAAGCAAAGCCACAGGGGTCTCTGAGGTTTCCCTGGCCATGCGCCCCTGTCCTGCCTCGCTGATGGCAGCATCTCTCTCTGAGGTTACCACCTCCCTAACACCTTTGACCAATATGCTGAGGTCCTGCAAAAGACCTTTGTGATATCACTGCCACCAATCAAACCCTTAAGTGCTAATGTCCAATAAAAGGAGAAACTCGAAAGAGGTTCCTCCTCGCGCTCACATACTTGAACCCTAATACTCTCTGAGTCCTAAAAAGGGAGACCTCGAGAAGGAGACTTGCTAAAGCAAAGCCAAAGGGGTCTCTGAGGTTTCCCTGGCCCTGCGCTCCTGTCCTGCCTGGCTGATGTCAGCATCTCTCTCTCAGGTAACCACCTCCCTAATACCTTTGACCCATAGGCTGAGGTCCAGGATAAGGCCCTTGTGATATCACTGCCACACCCAACCAAACCCTAAAGTGCTAATGTCCTGCTACTGGCCTGACACTTTGAAGGTTTGAGCTACTCTCTGTGGATCACCCCACTCAATGCATCCTCATTCTAGGAAGCAAGCAGGCTAGACAGTAAAACATTAGAGGCTGCTCCCAATGCTACACTCAGTGTTTCCAAATTTAATACACTTTATGGTCAGAAGAGACCTTTAGAGCATCTCATCTAACCCCCTGCATATCATAGGCTTCCTGTATAGGACAATAGTTACTTTTTGGGCACAAACATTCCAGAAAGGCATCTAGTTTCATTCAATGACTTCAAGAGATGGAGAATCCACCACTTTCCCTTTCACTGAGTGCCAGGGGGCTCCATTTCCCCTTCCACTAGCTCCCCATTTACAGTGAGCCAGAGCAGTACCTGCAACAGAGAGCGGGAGTTGCTGAAGGCCTCAGAGGCACAACCCCTGCAGTGTCTCAGGCACCTGGCGCAAGTGATGGATGATGCGGAGCTGGTGCCTCACTTTGGCCGTGACGCCCTCCTGCTGCAAGGGAATGAGAACCTCTCAGACTCAAACGCCCCGAGGAATCAGGGGGAATTAAGGGCACCTGGAACCAGCAGTATTTCCACTCAGCACCTGCCCAACACTGAGGGATGAATTCACCTCCTGAATCCCAGAATGGAGTCTTCTTGTCCTTTCTAGTAACCTCCAGTGCCAATCCCCCTCCTTCTAGGGTGAGCTCCTGCTACCTCCCCTTCAGTGTCCTTGACAGCTGTTCCACCTCCAAACCACAGCTTAAGTCATCAGAAACCTCTTCTAGACCCCCACCAAGGTTGGGCTGGGAGGCGGGTCTAGCAGTGGGGGCAGGAGGGATTCTGGCAGCAGTGAAGTGGGTTGCGGGGAGGTTGAGATCTTGCCCAAGTCATCCAAGACACTAACGCTAAGCCACAGGATGGCAGCATCTAGTGTCTGTGGAGTCCAAGCACTATTTCAACCCCACAGTTTTGGATGAACTTCCCACAAGAGGAGGTGAAGATCATCCCCAGCAACACACACACACACACACACACACACACACACACACACACACCACTCCTGGTGGTGGGAGGGGAACAGGAGAAAGGACAAAAGAAGTAAGAGATGAAGAGAAAGGAAGGAGGGATGGTGGAAAAGGTAAAACGAAAAGGACAAACCCTAATGTCCCCAGTGATTCCACGGGACAAAATCCCGTGTGGACTACAAAATTCTGTCACCTTGAACTAGTGTTTTCCATGCCTAGAATTCAACGGGCACCAGGTGGATCAGACTGAGCAGGTTCAAAAACCTCTTGGAGGCTCTTACCTTCTAAACAGGGACGTCTGTTTTCTAGTAAAATCAGTAAAAGGGAAGGAGAAAACTCGAAAGAGGCTCCTGTTCTCACTCACATACGTGAACCCTAATACTCTCTCAGTCCTCAAAGAGAGACCTCGAGAAGGAGACTTGCTAAAGCAAAGCCACAGGGGTCTCTGAGGTTTCCCTGGCCCTGCGCCCCTGACTGATGTCAGCATCTCTCTCTGAGGTCACCACCTCCCTAACACCTTTGACCAATACGCTGAGATACTGCATGTAGCGGGGCGGCCTGGCTCCCAGGCGCCCCAGGAAGTCAAGGCCACGGCGGCCTGTCCCCACCCCCCGGAAGTCAAGGGGCGGGACAGGAAGTATAAAGGCCAAGCCACAGCGCTCAGTAGCTGGCCGGCAGCGAGAGAGGACAGACGCTGGTGCCCGAGCTCCCGCGGACCTGAGCCTACCGAGAGCCCGGTATCCTGAGGAACGGTCTGAGCTTCCCCCGCCAAGGGCCCAGAGGGAGTGACAGACCTACCTGCTGCTCGGGGCCCGGAGCAGCCCATGATCTGCGACCCAGCAGACGGAACTCAGGAGGAACAGGTACCCATGGAGGAGGAGATGGGAAGTGGCCCGGGGATAGCAGACCCCGAACCCATGTCAGTGTGTTGCGATCAGGATCCCCACTGACTGCGCGGCAGACGGACTGCTGCGGATAGGGCCCCGGGCTGGAACACAGTGGAGTGGGTGGGCCTGTGTTCCCCCTTGCCACCCCGTCCTGGGTGGCAGTCTCTCCTCCTCCTTGTCCAAGGGGCCTGGGCCTCTGACTGACGATTGGTTTGCTGCCCCGCCCTGACCTAGGGCCTGGGCTAACCCAAACTGACCCAGCTCCTGCTACAAGGCCTGGGCCGCTGACTGACTACTGGTTTGTTCCCCGCCCTGACCCAGGGCCGGAGCTGTTGATTGTGTGCTCAGTCCCTGCATAAGGGCCTGAGCTCTGAACTGTTGATTGTGTGCTCAGTCCCTGCACAAAGGCCTGAGCGCCGAACTGCTAATTGTGTGCTCAGCCCATACCCAAAGGTCTGGGCCCTAGACTGTTATTCGCTTTGTAGCGGGGCGGCCTGGCTCCCAGGTACCCCAGGAAGGGACGAGCCCCACCCCGGAACTACTACACTGCAAAAGGCCTTTGTGATGTCACTGCCACACCCACCCATCCCCTGAAGTGCTAATGTCCTGCTGCTGGCCTGACACTTTGAAGGTTTCAGCTACTCTCTGTGGATCACCCCACTCGATGCGTCTTCATTCTAGGAAGCAAGCCGGCTAGACAGTAAAGCATCAGAGGCTGCTCCCAATGCTACACTCAGTGTTTCCAAAATTACTACACTTTATGGCCAGAAGAGACCTTTAGAACATCTCATCTAACCCCCTGCATATCATAGGCTTCCTGTATAGTACAATAGGTACTTTTTGGGCACACACATTCCAGAAAGGCATCTAGTCTTCATGAAATGACATCAAGAGATGGAGAATCCACCACTTTCCCTTTTACTGAGTGCCAGGGGGCTCCATTTCCCCTTCCACTAGCACCCCATTTACAGTGAGCCAGAGCAGTACCTGCAGCAGGGAGCGGGAGTTGCTGATGGCCTCAGAGGCACAGCCCCTGCAGTGTCTAAGGCACCTGGCACAAGTGCCGGATGATGCGGAGCTGGTGCATCACTCTGGCCATGACGTCCTCCTGCTGCAAGGGAACGAGAACCTGTCAAAGACTCAAACCCCCCGAGGAATCAGGGGGAATTAAGGGCACCTGGAACCAGCAGTATTTAAACTGACTACCTGCCCACCACTGAGGGATGAATTCACCTCCTGAACCCCAGAATGGAGTCTTCTTGTCCTTTCTAGTAACCTCCAGTGCCAACCCACCACCTTGTAGGGTGAGCTCCTGCTACCTCCCCCTCAGTACCCTTGACAGCTGTTCTACCTCCAAACCACAGCTCAAGTTATCAGAACCCTCTTCTCCACCCCCACCCAGGTTGGGCAGGGAAGCGGCTCTAGCAGGGGGGGCAGGAGGGATTCTGCCAGCAGTGAAGTGGGTTGCGGGGAGGTTGAGATCTTGCCCCAATCATCCCAGACACTAATGCTAAGCCACAGGATGGCAGCATCTAGTGTCATTGGAGTTCAAGCACTATTTCAACCCCACAGTTTTGGATCAACTTCCCACAAGGGGAGGTGAAGAGCACCCCCAGCAACACACACACACACACACACCACTCCTGGTGGTGGCAGGGGAACAGGAGAAAGGACAAAAGAAGTAAGAGATGAAGAGAAAGGAAGGAGGGATGGAGGAAAAGGTAAAACGAAAATGACAAACACTAATGTCCCCTGTGATTCTACGGGACAAAATCCCACAGAGGGAATAAAATTCTGCCACCTTAAACTAGTGTTTTCCATGCCTAGAATTCAGCTGGCACCAGATGGATCAGACTGAGCAGGTTCCAAAACCTCTTGGAGGCTCTTACCTTCTAAATAGGGACGTCTGTTTTCTAGTAAAATCCGTCAAAGGAAAGGAGAAAACTCCAAAGAGGCTCCTGCTCGCACTCACACATGTGAACACTAATACTCTCTCAGTCCTCAAAGAGAGACCTCGAGAAGGAGACTTGCTGAAGCAATAACAGACACTTGGTGGGATGACTCACATGACTGGAGTACTGTCATGGATGGATATAAACTGTTCAGGAAGGACAGGCAGGGCAGAAAAGGTGGGGGAGTTGCATTGTATGTAAGAGAGGAGTATGAGTGCTCAGAGGTCCGGTATGAAACTGTAGAAAAACCTGAGAGTCTCTGGATAAAGTTGAGAAGTGTGAGCAACAAGGGGGATGTCACGGTTGGAGTCTGGTATAGACCACCAGACCAGGGGGATGAGGTGGATGAGGCTTTCTTCTGGCAACTAGCAGAAGTTGCTAGATCGCAGGCCCTGGTTCTCATGGGAGACTTTAATCACCCTGATATCTGCTAGGAGAGCAATACAGCGGTGCACAGACAATCCAGGAAGTTTTTGGAAAGTGTAGGGCACAATTTCCTGGTGCAAGTGCTGGAGGAACCAACTAGGGGCAGAGCTTTTCTCGACCTGCTGCTCACAAACAGGGAAGAATTAGTAGGGGAAGCAAAAGTGGATGGGAACCTGGGAGGCAGTGACCATGAGATGGTCGAGTTCAGGATCCTGACACAAGGAAGAAAGGAGAGCAGCAGAATACGGACCCTGGACTTCAGAAAAGCAGACTTTGACTCCCTCAGGGAACAGATGGGCAGGATCCCCTGGGAGAATAACATGAAGGGCAAAGGGGTCCAGGAGAGCTGGCTGTATTTTAAAGAATCCTTATTGCGGTTGCAGGAACAAACCATCCCAATGTGTAGAAAGAATAGTAAATATGGCAGGCGACCAGCTTGGCTAAACAGTGAAATCCTTGCTGATCTTAAACGCAAAAAAGAAGCTTACAAGAAGTGGAAGATTGGACAAATGACCAGGGAGGAGTATAAAAATATTGCTCAGGCATGCAGGAGTGAAATCAGGAAGGCCAAATCACACTTGGAGTTGCAGCTAGCAAGAGATGTTAAGAGTAACAAGAAGGGTTTCTTCAGGTATGTTAGCAACAAGAAGAAAGTCAAGGAAAGTGTGGGCCCCTTACTGAATGAGGGAGGCAACCTAGTGACTGAGGATGTGGAAAAAGCTAATGTACTCAATGCTTTTTTTGCCTCTGTCTTCACGAACAAGGTCAGCTCCCAGACTGCTGCACTGGGCAGCACAATATGGGGAGAAGGTGACCAGCCCTCTGTGGAGAAAGAAGTGGTTCGGGACTATTTAGAAAAACTGGACGTGCACAACTCCATGGGGCTGGATGCGCTGCATCCGAGGGTGCTAAAGGACTTGGCGGATGAGATTGCACAGCCATTAGCCATTATTTTTGAAAACTCATGGCGATCGAGGGAGGTCCCGGATGACTGGAAAAAGGCTAATGTAGTGCCCATCTTTAAAAAAGGGAAGGAGGAGGATCCGGGGAACTACAGGCCAGTCAGCCTCACCTCAGTCCCTGGAAAAATCATGGAGCAGGTCCTCAAGGAATCAATGATGAAACACTTAGAGGAGAGGAAAGTGATCAGGAACAGTCAGCATGGATTCACCAAGGGGAAGTCGTGCCTGACTAACCTAATTGCCTTCTATGATGAGATAACTGGCTCTGTGGATGAGGGGAAAGCAGTGGATGTGTTATTCCTTGACTTTAGCAAAGCTTTTGATATGCTCTCCCACAGTATTCTTGCCACCAAGTTAAACAAGTATGGGCTGGATGAATGGACTGTAAGGTGGATAGAAAGCTGGCTGGATCGTCGGGCTCAACGGGTAGTGATCAATGGCTCCATGTCTAGTTGGCAGCCGGTTTCAAGCGGAGTAGTGCCCCAAGGGTCGGTCCTGGGGCCGGTTTTGTTTAATATCTTTATTAATGATCTGGAGGATGGTGTGGACTGCACTCTCAGCAAGTTTGCAGATGACACTAAACTAGGAGGCGTGGTAGATACGCTAGAGGGTAGGGATCGGATACAGAGGGACCTAGACAAATTAGAGGATTGGGCCAAAAAAAACCTGATGAAGTTCAACAAGGACAAGTGCAGAGTCCTGCACTTAGGACGGAAGAATCCCATGCACTGCTACAGACTAGGGACCGAATGGCTAGGTAGCAGTTCTGCAGAAAAGGACCTAGGGGTCACAGTGGACGAGAAGCTGGATATGAGTCAACAGTGTGCTCTTGTTGCCAAGAAGGCTAACGGCATTTTGGGCTGTATAAGTAGGGGCATTGCCAGCAGATCGAGGAACGTGATCGTTCCCCTTTATTCGACATTGGTGAGGCCTCATCTGGAATACTGTGTCCAGTTTTGGGCCTGTGGAAGCAGAGAAAGAGCTCATAGGAAGGGGATGCAATGCATGACAGTTCGTTAGCAAGAGTTAGGCTAACTGTAACCCTAATAACGCGAGATTTGTAGAAGCGAGGAATGTGTGAGGCGGGTGAGAAAGAACTGTGTAAGAAGTCATTAGGACCTGGTATAGATAAGGTGTAGAAGACCTTGTGTAGATAAGGTATAGAAAATATTGTATGTTGGCAAGAGTCAAAACAAGTGAAGAAATGAGATATCAAGATGGCCTATGTATAAACAAAACGCAGCTGTCCCTCGTTATTTCTGTAATGAAAGGTATAAATGCTTGCTGTAATTAGTTACCTGGGAGAGACCTGCTTAGCTCTCTCCCTCTGGGCAATTGTGAGAGTTAATAAAGCATCTGACTTGCTGTACCTAAACAAATAGTGAGAACTCTGTTTTTCTCCGACAGGCCCCACACTACAAGAAGGATGTGGAAAAATTGGAAAGAGTCCAGTGGAGAGCAACAAAAATGATTAGGGGTCTGGAGCACATGACTTATGAGGAGAGGCTGAGGGAACTGGGATTGTTTAGTCTCCAGAAGAGAAGAATGAGGGGGGATTTGATAGCAGCCTTCAACTACGTGAAGGGGGGTTCCAAAGAGGATGGAGCTCGGTTGTTCTCAGTAGTGGCAGATGACAGAACAAGGAGCAATGGTCTCAAGTTGCAGTGGGGGAGGTCCAGGTTGGATATTAGGAAACACTATTTCACTAGGAGGGTGGTGAAGCACTGGAATGCGTTAACTAGGGAGGTGGTGGAGTCTCCTTCCTTGGAGGTTTTTAAGGCCCGGCTTGTCAAGCCCTGGCTGGGATGATTTAGTTGGGAATTGGTCCTGCTTTGAGGACGGGGTTGGAGTAGATGACCTCTTGAGGTCCCTTCCAACCCTGATATTCTATGATTCTATGATTCTATGAAAGTCACAGGGGTCTCTGAGGTTTCCCTGGCCCTAAGCCCCTGTCCTGCCTGGCTGATGTCAGCATCTCTCTCTGAGGTTACCACCTCCCTAACACCTTTGACCAATAGGCTGAGGTCCTGAAAAGGCCTTTGTGATGTCACTGCCACACCCACCCATCCCCGGAAGTGCTAATGTCCTGCTGCTGGCCTGACACTTTGAAGGTTTGAGCTACTCTGTGTGAATCACCCCACTCAATGCGTCTTCATTCTAGGAAGCAAGCCGGCTAGACAGTAAAACATCAGAGGCTGCTCCCAATACTACACTCAGTGTTTCCAAAATTTGTAGACTTTATGGCCACAAGAGACCTTTAGAGCATCTCATCTAAGCCCCTGCATATCATAGGCCTCCTGTATAGTACAGTAGTTACTTTTTGGGCACACACATTCCAGAAAGGCATCTAGTCTTCATTCAATGACATCAAGAGATGGAGAATCCACCACTTTCCCTTTTAGTGAGTACCAGGGGGCTCCATTTCCCCTTCCACTAGTTCCCCATTTACAGTGAGACAGAGCAGTACCTGCAGCAGGGAGCGGGAGTTGCTGATGGCCTCAGAGGCACAGCCCCTGCAGTGTCTCAGGAATCTGGCGCAAGTGCCGGATGATGCGGAGCTGGTGCATCACTTTTGGCCGTGACGTCCTCCTGCTGCAAGGGAACGAGAACCTGTCAGAGACTCAAACGCCCCGAGGAATCTGGAGGAATTAAGGGCACCTGGAACCAGCAGTATTTCCACCCAGCACCTGCCGACCACTGAGGGATAAATTCACCTCCTGAACCCCAGAATGGAGTCTTCTTGTCCTTTCTAGTAACCTCCAGTGCCAACCCCCCTCCTTGAAGGATGAGCTCCTGCTATCTCCCCCTCAGTGCCCTTGACAGCTGTTCCACCTCCAAACCACAGCTCAAGTTATTAGTACCTTTGGACACAGACTGGCTAACCTAGTGAGGAGGGCTTTAAACTAGGTTCGACGGGGACAGGTGAGCAAAGCCCACAGGTAAGTGGGGAACATGGAGACCGGGGAGATGGGTCAAAAACGAGAGGGAGTGTGGGCTATATTGTCAGAGAGAAAGGAGGGTCAGGACAAAACTGGGAGGAAAGATCAAACCAGTATCTTAGATGCCTATATACAAATGCGAGAAGTATGGGGAATAAGCAGGAAGAACTGGAAGTGCTAATAAATAAATACAACTATGACATTGTTGGCATCACTGAAACTTGGTGGGATAATACACGTGATTGGAATGTTGGTGTGGATGGGTACAGCTTGCTCAGGAAGGATAGACAGGGGAAAAAGGGAGGAGGTGTTGCCTTGTATATTAAAAATGTACACCCTTGGACTGAGGTAGAGATGGACATAGGAGACGTTGAGAGTCTCTGGGTTAGGCTAAAAGGGGTAAAAAACAAGGGAGATGTCATGCTAGGAGTCTACTACAGGCCACCTAACCAGGTGGAAGAGGTGGATGAGGCTTTTTTTAAGCAACTAACAAAATCATCCAAAGCCCAAGATTTGGTGGTGATGGGGGACTTCAACTATCCGGATATATGTTGGGAAAATAACACAGCGGGGCACAGACTATCCAACAAATTCCTGGACTGCATTGGAGACAACTTTTTATTTCAGAAGGTTGAAAAAGCTACTGGGGGGAAGCTGTTCTAGACTTGATTTTAACAAATAGGGAGGAACTCGTTGAGAATTTGAAAGTAGAAGGCAGCCTGGGTGAAAGTGATCATGAAATCATAGAGTTTGCAATTCTAAGGAAGGGTAGAAGGGAGAACAGCAAAATAGAGACAATGGATTTCAGGAAGGCAGATTTTGGTAAGCTCAGAGAGCTGATAGGTAAGGTCCCATGGGAATCAAGACTGAGGGGAAAAACAACTGAGGAGAGTTGGCAGTTTTTCAAAGGGACACTATTAAGGGCCCAAAAGCAAGCTATTCCGCTGGTTAGGAAAGATAGAAAATGTGGCAAAAGACCACCTTGGCTTAACCATGAGATCTTGCATGATCTAAAAAATAAAAAGGAGTCATATAAAAAATGGAAACTGGGACAGATTACAAAGGATGAATATAGGCAAACAACACAGGAATGCAGGGGCAAGATTAGAAAGGCAAAGGCACAAAATGAGCTCAAACTAGCTACGGGAATAAAGGGAAACAAGAAGACTTTTTATCAATACATTAGAAGCAAGAGGAAGACCAAAGACAGGGTAGGCCCACTGCTTAGTGAAGAGGGAGAAACAGTAACAGGAAACTTGGAAATGGCGGAGATGCTTAATGACTTCTTTGTTTCGGTCTTCACCGAGAAGTCTGAAGGAATGCCTAACATAGTGAATGCTAATGGGAAGGGGGTAGGTTTAGCAGATAAAATAAAAAAAGAACAAGTTAAAAATCACTTAGAAAAGTTAGATGCCTGCAAGTCACCCGGGCCTGATGAAATGCATCCTAGAATACTCAAGGAGCTAATAGAGGAGGTATCTGAGCCTCTAGCTATTATCTTTGGAAAATCATGGGAGACGGGAGAGATTCCAGAAGACTGGAAAAGGGCAAATATAGTGCCCATCTATAAAAAGGGAAATAAAAACAACCCAGGAAACTACAGACCAGTGAGTTTAACTTCTGTGCCAGGGAAGATAACGGAGCAAGTAATTAAGGAAATCATCTGCAAACACTTGGAAGGTGGTAAGGTGATAGGGAACAGCCATCATGGATTTGTGAAGAACAAATCACGTCAAACCAATCTGATAGCTTTCTTTGATAGGATAACGAGCCTTGTGGATAAGGGTGAGGCTGTGGATGTGGTATACCTAGACTTTAGTAAGGCATTTGATACGGTCTCGCATGATATTCTTATTGATAAACTAGGCAAATACAATTTAGATGGGGCTACTATAAGGTGGGTGCATAACTGGCTGGATAACCGTACTCAGAGAGTTGTTATTAATAGTTCCCAATCCTGCTGGAAAGCCATAACGAGTGGGGTATCGCAGGGGTCTGTTTTGGGACCGGCGCTGTTCAATATCTTCATCAACGACTTAGATATTGGCATAGAAAGTACGCTTATTAAGTTTGCGGATGATACCAAACTGGGAGGGATTGCAACTGCTTTGGAGGACAGGGTCATAATTCAAAATGATCTGGACAAATTGGAGAAATGGTCTGAGTTAAACAGGATGAAGTTTAACAAAGACAAATGCAAAGTGCTCCACTTAGGAAGGAACAATCAGTTTCACACATACAGAATGGGAAGAGACTGTCTAGGAAGGAGTACGGCAGAAAGGGATCTAGGGGTTATAGTGGACCACAAGCTAAATATGAGTCAACAGTGTGATGCTGTTGCAAAAAAAGCAAACCTGATTCTGGGATGTATTAACAGGTGTGTTGTGAGCAAGACACGAGAAGTCATTCTTCCGCTCTACTCTGCTCTGGTTAGGCCTCAGCTGGAGTATTGTGTCCAGTTCTGGGCACCGCATTTTAAAAAAGATGTGGAGAAATTGGAAAGGGTCCAGAGAAGAGCAACAAGAATGATTAAAGGTCTTGAGAACATGACCTATGAAGGAAGGCTGAAAGAATTGGGTTTGTTTAGTTTGGAAAAGAGAAGACTGAGAGGAGACATGATAGCAGTTTTCAGGTATTTAAAAGGGTGTCATAAGGAGGTGGGAGAAAACTTGTTCACCTTAGCCTCTAAGGATAGAACCAGAAGCAAATGGTTTAAACTGCAGCAAGGGAGGTCTAGGTTGGACATTAGGAAAAAGTTCCTAACTGTCAGGGTGGTTAAACACTGGAATAAATTGCCGAGGGAGGTTGTGGAATCTCCATCTCTTGAGATATTTAAGAGTAGGTTAGATAAATGTCTATCAGGGATGGTCTAGATGGTATTTGGTCCTGCCATGCGGGCAGGGGACTGGACTCGATGACCTCTCGAGGTCCCTTCCAGTCCTAGAATCTATGAATGTATGAAAAAAACACTGTTCTCCACCCCCACCCAGGTTGGCCAGGGAGGCGGCTCTAGCAGGGGGGGCAGGAGGGATTCTGGCAGCAGTGAAGTGGGTTGAGGGGAAGTTGAGATCTTGCCCCAAGTCATCCCAGACACTAATGCTAAGCCACAGGATGGCAGCATCTAGTGTCAGTGGAGTCCAAACACTATTTCAACCCCACAGTTTTTGAGGAACAGGAGAAAGGAGAAAAGAAGTAAGAGATGAAGAGAAAGGAAGGAGGGATGGAGGAAAAGGTAAAACAAAAAGGACAAACCCTAATGTCCCCAGTGATTCTACGGCACAAAATCCAAGGGATGAAATAAAATTCTGCCATCTTAAACTACTGTTTTCCATGCCTAGAATTCAGCTGGCACCATGTGGATCAGACTGAACAGGTTACAAACCTCTCCGAGGCACTTACTTTCTCAACAGGGACGTCTGTTTTCTAGTAAAATCAGTAAAAGGAAAGGAAACAACTCGAAAGAGGTTCCTCCTCGCATTCACATATGTGAACCCTAATACTCTCTCAGTCCTCAAAGAGAGACCTCGAGAAGGAGACTTCCTGAAGCAAAGCCACAGGGGTCTCTGAGGTTTCCCTGGCCCTGGGCCCCTGTCCTGCCTGGCTGATATCAGCATCTCTCTTTGAGGTCACCACCTCCCTAACACCTTTGAGCAATTCACCTCCTCAACCCCAGAATGGAATCTTCTTGTCCTTTCTAGTAACCTCCAGTGCCAACCCCACTCCTTGTAGGATGAGCTCCTGCTACCTCCTGCTCAGTGCCCTTGACAGCTGTTCCACCTCCAAACCACAGCTCAAGTTATCAGAACCCTCTTCTCCACCCGCACCCAGGTTGGGCAGGGAGGCGGATCTAGGAGGGGGGGCAGCAGGGATTCTGAAAGTAGAAAAGTGCGTTGCGGGGAGGTTGAGACCTTGCCCCAAGTCATCCCAGACAGTCATGTTAAGCCAGAGGATGGGAGCATCTAGTGTCAGTGGAGTCCAAGCACTATTTAAACCTCACAGTATTCGATCAACTTTCCACAAGGGGAGGTGAAGAGCACCGCCAACAACACACACACACACACACACACACACACACACACACACTCCTGGTGGTGGGAGGGGAACAGGAGAAAGGACAAAAGAAGTAAGTGATGAAGAGAAAGGAAGGAGGGATGGAGGAAAAGGTAAAACGAAAAGGACAAAACCTAATGTCCCCAGTGATTCCACGGGACAAAATCCCAGGGAGGGAATAAAATTCTGCCACCTTGAGCTAGTGTTTTCCATGCCTAGAATTCAGCTGGCACCAAGTGGATCAGACTGAAAAGGTTACAAACCTCTCCGAGGCTCTTAACTTCTTAACAGGGACGTCTGTTTTCTAGTAAAATCAGTAAATAGAAAGGAGAAATCTCGAAAGAGGCTCCTGCTCGCACTCACGTACGTCAGCCCTAATACTCTCTCAGTCCTCAAGAGAAACCTCGAGAAGGAGACTTGCTGAAGCAAAGCCACAGGGGTCTCTGAGGTTTCCCTGGCCCTGTGCTCCTGTCCTGCCAGGCTGATGTCAGCATCTCTCTCTGAGGTCACCACCTCCCTAACACATTTGACCAATAAGCTGACATCCTGCAAAAGGCCTTTGTGATGTCACTGCCACACCCAACCAAACCCTGAAGTGCTAATGTCCTGCTGCTGGCCTGACACTTTGAAGGTTTGAGGTTGTCATAACTATAAAGGGAAGGGTAACAGCTGTCCTGTGTACAGTACTATAAAATCCTCCTGGCCAGAGACTCCAAAATCCTTTTCCCTGTAAAGGGTTAAGAAGCTCAGGTAACCTGGCTGGCATCTGACCTAAAGGACCAATAAGGGGACAAGATACTTTCAAATCTTGGGGAGGGGAAGGCTTTTGTTTGTGTTCTTTGTTTGTGTGGGTGTTCGCCCTCGGGACTGAGAGGGACCAGACATCAATCCAGGTTCTCCACATCTTTCTAAACAAGTCTCTCCTATTTCAAACAGGGCGTGTTAGTTTTCCTTTCTTTTCTCAACTTGTAAATGTACCTTTTACTAGAGTGTTTATCTTTGTTTGCTGTACTTTGAACCTAAGACTAGAGGGGAGTCCTCTGAGCTCTTTAAGTTTGATTACCCTGTAAGGTTAATTTCCATACTGATTTTACAGAGATGATTTTTACCTTTTTCTTTAATTAAAAGCCTTATTTTTAAGAACCTGATTGATTTTTCCTTGTTTTAAGATCCAAGGAGTTTGGATCTTGATTCACCAGGACTTGGTGGGAGGAAGGAGGGGGGATGGTTAATTTCTCCTTGTTTTAAGATCCAAGGGGTTTGGATCTGTATTCACCAGGGAATTGGTGAAAGGTTTCTCAAGGCTACCCAGGGGAGGAAATTAGCCTTGGGATGGTGGTTAAGCTTAGAAGTTTTCATGCAGGCCCCTACATTTGTACCCTAAACTTCAAAGTGGGCATTCAGCCTTGACACAGGTACTCTCTGTGGATCACCCGACTCAATGCGTCTTCTTTCTAGGAAGCAAGCCGGCTAGACAGTAAAACATCAGAGGCTGCTCCCAATACTACTGTTTCCAAAATTTGTAGAAGGAAAAGGAGGAAAAGGTAAAACGAAAATGAGAAACACTAATGTCCCCTGTGATTCTACGGGACAAAATCCCACAGAGGGAATAAAATTCTGCCACCTTAAACTAGTGTTTTCCATGCCTAGAATTCAGCTGGCACCAGATGGACCTGACTGAGCAGCTTCCAAAACCTCTTGGAGGCTCTTACCTTCTAAATAGGGACGTCTGTTTTCTAGTAAAATCCGTCAAAGGAAAGGAGAAAACTCCAAAGAGGCTCCTGCTCGCACTCACACATGTGAACACTAATACTCTCTCAGTCCTCAAAGAGAGACCTCGAGAAGGAGACTTGCTGAAGCAATAACAGACACTTGGTGGGATGACTCACATGACTGGAGTACTGTCATGGATGGATATAAACTGTTCAGGAAGGACAGGCAGGGCAGAAAAGGTGGGGGAGTTGCATTGTATGTAAGAGAGGAGTATGAGTGCTCAGAGGTCCGGTATGAAACTGTAGAAAAACCTGAGAGTCTCTGGATAAAGTTGAGAAGTGTGAGCAACAAGGGGGATGTCACGGTTGGAGTCTGGTATAGACCACCAGACCAGGGGGATGAGGTGGACGAGGCTTTCTTCTGGCAACTAGCAGAAGTTGCTAGATCGCAAGCCCTGGTTCTCATGGGAGACTTTAATCACCCTGATATCTGCTAGGAGAGCAATACAGCGGTGCACAGACAATCCAGGAAGTTTTTGGAAAGTGTAGGGCACAATTTCCTGGTGCAAGTGCTGGAGGAACCAACTAGGGGCAGAGCTTTTCTCGACCTGCTGCTCACAAACAGGGAAGAATTAGTAGGGGAAGCAAAAGTGGATGGGAACCTGGGAGGCAGTGACCATGAGATGGTCGAGTTCAGGATCCTGACACAAGGAAGAAAGGAGAGCAGCAGAATACGGACCCTGGACTTCAGAAAAGCAGACTTTGACTCCCTCAGGGAACAGATGGGCAGGATCCCCTGGGAGAATAACATGAAGGGCAAAGGGGTCCAGGAGAGCTGGCTGTATTTTAAAGAATCCTTATTGCGGTTGCAGGAACAAACCATCCCGATGTGTAGAAAGAATAGTAAATATGGCAGGCGACCAGCTTGGCTAAACAGTGAAATCCTTGCTGATCTTAAACGCAAAAAAGAAGCTTACAAGAAGTGGAAGATTGGACAAATGACCAGGGAGGAGTATAAAAATATTGCTCAGGCATGCAGGAGTGAAATCAGGAAGGCCAAATCACACTTGGAGTTGCAGCTAGCAAGAGATGTTAAGAGTAACAAGAAGGGTTTCTTCAGGTATGTTAGCAACAAGAAGAAAGTCAAGGAAAGTGTGGGCCCCTTACTGAATGAGGGAGGCAACCTAGTGACTGAGGATGTGGAAAAAGCTAATGTACTCAATGCTTTTTTTGCCTCTGTCTTCACGAACAAGGTCAGCTCCCAGACTGCTGCACTGGGCAGCACAATATGGGGAGAAGGTGACCAGCCCTCTGTGGAGAAAGAAGTGGTTCGGGACTATTTAGAAAAACTGGACGTGCACAACTCCATGGGGCTGGATGCGCTGCATCCGAGGGTGCTAAAGGACTTGGCGGATGAGATTGCACAGCCATTAGCCATTATTTTTGAAAACTCATGGCGATCGAGGGAGGTCCCGGATGACTGGAAAAAGGCTAATGTCGTGCCCATCTTTAAAAAAGGGAAGGAGGAGGATCCGGGGAACTACAGGCCAGTCAGCCTCACCTCAGTCCCTGGAAAAATCATGGAGCAGGTCCTCAAGGAATCAATGATGAAACACTTAGAGGAGAGGAAAGTGATCAGGAACAGTCAGCATGGATTCACCAAGGGGAAGTCGTGCCTGACTAACCTAATTGCCTTCTATGATGAGATAACTGGCTCTGTGGATGAGGGGAAAGCAGTGGATGTGTTATTCCTTGACTTTAGCAAAGCTTTTGATATGCTCTCCCACAGTATTCTTGCCACCAAGTTAAACAAGTATGGGCTGGATGAATGGACTGTAAGGTGGATAGAAAGCTGGCTGGATCGTCGGGCTCAACGGGTAGTGATCAATGGCTCCATGTCTAGTTGGCAGCCGGTTTCAAGCGGAGTAGTGCCCCAAGGGTCGGTCCTGGGGCCGGTTTTGTTTAATATCTTTATTAATGATCTGGAGGATGGTGTGGACTGCACTCTCAGGAAGTTTGCAGATGACACTAAACTAGGAGGCGTGGTAGATACGCTAGAGGGTAGGGATCGGATACAGAGGGACCTAGACAAATTAGAGGATTGGGCCAAAAAAAACCTGATGAAGTTCAACAAGGACAAGTGCAGAGTCCTGCACTTAGGACGGAAGAATCCCATGCACTGCTACAGACTAGGGACCGAATGGCTAGGTAGCAGTTCTGCAGAAAAGGACCTAGGGGTCACAGTGGACGAGAAGCTGGATATGAGTCAACAGTGTGCTCTTGTTGCCAAGAAGGCTAACGGCATTTTGGGCTGTTTAAGTAGGGGCATTGCCAGCAGATCGAGGAACGTGATCGTTCCCCTTTATTCGACATTGGTGAGGCCTCATCTGGAATACTGTGTCCAGTTTTGGGCCTGTGGAAGCAGAGAAAGAGCTCACAGGAAGGGGATGCAATGCATGACAGTTCGTTAGCAAGAGTTAGGCTAACTGTAACCCTAATAACGCGAGATTTGTAGAAGCGAGGAATGTGTGAGGCGGGTGAGAAAGAACTGTGTAAGAAGTCATTAGGACCTGGTATAGATAAGGTGTAGAAGACCTTGTGTAGATAAGGTATAGAAAATATTGTATGTTGGCAAGAGTCAAAACAAGTGAAGAAATGAGATATCAAGATGGCCTATGTATAAACAAAACGCAGCTGTCCCTCGTTATTTCTGTAATGAAAGGTATAAATGCTTGCTGTAATTAGTTACCTGGGAGAGACCTGCTTAGCTCTCTCCCTCTGGGCAATTGTGAGAGTTAATAAAGCATCTGACTTGCTGTACCTAAACAAATAGTGAGAACTCTGTTTTTCTCCGACAGGCCCCACACTACAAGAAGGATGTGGAAAAATTGGAAAGAGTCCAGTGGAGAGCAACAAAAATGATTAGGGGTCTGGAGCACATGACTTATGAGGAGAGGCTGAGGGAACTGGGATTGTTTAGTCTCCAGAAGAGAAGAATGAGGGGGGATTTGATAGCAGCCTTCAACTACGTGAAGGGGGGTTCCAAAGAGGATGGAGCTCGGTTGTTCTCAGTAGTGGCAGATGACAGAACAAGGAGCAATGGTCTCAAGTTGCAGTGGGGGAGGTCCAGGTTGGATATTAGGAAACACTATTTCACTAGGAGGGTGGTGAAGCACTGGAATGCGTTACCTAGGGAGGTGGTGGAGTCTCCTTCCTTGGAGGTTTTTAAGGCCCGGCTTGTCAAGCCCTGGCTGGGATGATTTAGTTGGGAATTGGTCCTGCTTTGAGGACGGGGTTGGAGTAGATGACCTCTTGAGGTCCCTTCCAACCCTGATATTCTATGATTCTATGATTCTATGAAAGTCACAGGGGTCTCTGAGGTTTCCCTGGCCCTAAGCCCCTGTCCCGCCTGGCTGATGTCAGCATCTCTCTCTGAGGTTACCACCTCCCTAACACCTTTGACCAATAGGCTGAGGTCCTGAAAAGGCCTTTGTGATGTCACTGCCACACCCACCCATCCCCGGAAGTGCTAATGTCCTGCTGCTGGCCTGACACTTTGAAGGTTTGAGCTACTCTGTGTGGATCACCCCACTCAATGCGTCTTCATTCTAGGAAGCAAGCCGGCTAGACAGTAAAACATCAGAGGCTGCTCCCAATACTACACTCAGTGTTTCCAAAATTTGTAGACTTTATGGCCACAAGAGACCTTTAGAGCATCTCATCTAAGCCCCTGCATATCATAGGCCTCCTGTATAGTACAGTAGTTACTTTTTGGGCACACACATTCCAGAAAGGCATCTAGTCTTCATTCAATGACATCAAGAGATGGAGAATCCACCACTTTCCCTTTTAGTGAGTACCAGGGGGCTCCATTTCCCCTTCCACTAGTTCCCCATTTACAGTGAGACAGAGCAGTACCTGCAGCAGGGAGCGGGAGTTGCTGATGGCCTCAGAGGCACAGCCCCTGCAGTGTCTCAGGAATCTGGCGCAAGTGCCGGATGATGCGGAGCTGGTGCATCACTTTTGGCCGTGACGTCCTCCTCCTGCAAGGGAACGAGAACCTGTCAGAGACTCAAACGCCCCGAGGAATCTGGAGGAATTAAGGGCACCTGGAACCAGCAGTGTTTCCACCCTGCACCTGCCGACCACTGAGGGATAAATTCACCTCCTGAACCCCAGAATGGAGTCTTCTTGTCCTTTCTAGTAACCTCCAGTGCCAACCCCCCTCCTTGAAGGATGAGCTCCTGCTATCTCCCCCTCAGTGCCCTTGACAGCTGTTCCACCTCCAAACCACAGCTCAAGTTATTAGTACCTTTGGACACAGACTGGCTAACCTAGTGAGGAGGGCTTTAAACTAGGTTCGACGGGGACAGGTGAGCAAAGCCCACAGGTAAGTGGGGAACATGGAGACCGGGGAGATGGGTCAAAAACGAGAGGGAGTGTGGGCTATATTGTCAGAGAGAAAGGAGGGTCAGGACAAAACTGGGAGGAAAGATCAAACCAGTATCTTAGATGCCTATATACAAATGCGAGAAGTATGGGGAATAAGCAGGAAGAACTGGAAGTGCTAATAAATAAATACAACTATGACATTGTTGGCATCACTGAAACTTGGTGGGATAATACATGTGATTGGAATGTTGGTGTGGATGGGTACAGCTTGCTCAGGAAGGATAGACAGGGGAAAAAGGGAGGAGGTGTTGCCTTGTATATTAAAAATGTACACCCTTGGACTGAGGTAGAGATGGACATAGGAGACGTTGAGAGTCTCTGGGTTAGGCTAAAAGGGGTAAAAAACAAGGGAGATGTCATGCTAGGAGTCTACTACAGGCCACCTAACCAGGTGGAAGAGGTGGATGAGGCTTTTTTTAAGCAACTAACAAAATCATCCAAAGCCCAAGATTTGGTGGTGATGGGGGACTTCAACTATCCGGCTATATGTTGGGAAAATAACACAGCGGGGCACAGACTATCCAACAAATTCCTGGACTGCATTGGAGACAACTTTTTATTTCAGAAGGTTGAAAAAGCTACTGGGGGGAAGCTGTTCTAGACTTGATTTTAACAAATAGGGAGGAACTCGTTGAGAATTTGAAAGTAGACGGCAGCCTGGGTGAAAGTGATCATGAAATCATAGAGTTTGCAATTCTAAGGAAGGGTAGAAGGGAGAACAGCAAAATAGAGACAATGGATTTCAGGAAGGCAGATTTTGGTAAGCTCAGAGAGCTGATAGGTAAGGTCCCATGGGAATCAAGACTGAGGGGAAAAACAACTGAGGAGAGTTGGCAGTTTTTCAAAGGGACACTATTAAGGGCCCAAAAGCAAGCTATTCCGCTGGTTAGGAAAGATAGAAACTGTGGCAAAAGACCACCTTGGCTTAACCATGAGATCTTGCATGATCTAAAAAATAAAAAGGAGTCATATAAAAAATGGAAACTGGGACAGATTACAAAGGATGAATATAGGCAAACAACACAGGAATGCAGGGGCAAGATTAGAAAGGCAAAGGCACAAAATGAGCTCAAACTAGCTACGGGAATAAAGGGAAACAAGAAGACTTTTTATCAATACATTAGAAGCAAGAGGAAGACCAAAGACAGGGTAGGCCCACTGCTTAGTGAAGAGGGAGAAACAGTAACAGGAAACTTGGAAATGGCGGAGATGCTTAATGACTTCTTTGTTTCGGTCTTCACCGAGAAGTCTGAAGGAATGCCTAACATAGTGAATGCTAATGGGAAGGGGGTAGGTTTAGCAGATAAAATAAAAAAAGAACAAGTTAAAAATCACTTAGAAAAGTTAGATGCCTGCAAGTCACCCGGGCCTGATGAAATGCATCCTAGAATACTCAAGGAGCTAATAGAGGAGGTATCTGAGCCTCTAGCTATTATCTTTGGAAAATCATGGGAGACGGGAGAGATTCCAGAAGACTGGAAAAGGGCAAATATAGTGCCCATTTATAAAAAGGGAAATAAAAACAACCCAGGAAACTACAGACCCCAGTGAGTTTAACTTCTGTGCCAGGGAAGATAATGGAGCAAGTAATTAAGGAAATCATCTGCAAACACTTGGAAGGTGGTAAGGTGATAGGGAACAGCCAGCATGGATTTGTGAAGAACAAATCATGTCAAACCAATCTGATAGCTTTCTTTGATAGGATAACGAGCCTTGTGGATAAGGGTGAGGCTGTGGATGTGGTATACCTAGACTTTAGTAAGGCATTTGATACGGTCTCGCATGATATTCTTATTGATAAACTAGGCAAATACAATTTAGATGGGGCTACTATAAGGTGGGTGCATAACTGGCTGGATAACCGTACTCAGAGACTTGTTATTAATAGTTCCCAATCCTGCTGGAAAGCCATAACGAGTGGGGTATCGCAGGGGTCTGTTTTGGGACCGGCGCTGTTCAATATCTTCATCAACGACTTAGATATTGGCATAGAAAGTACGCTTATTAAGTTTGCGGATGATACCAAACTGGGAGGGATTGCAACTGCTTTGGAGGACAGGGTCATAATTCAAAATGATCTGGACAAATTGGAGAAATGGTCTGAGTTAAACAGGATGAAGTTTAACAAAGACAAATGCAAAGTGCTCCACTTAGGAAGGAACAATCAGTTTCACACATACAGAATGGGAAGAGACTGTCTAGGAAGGAGTACGGCAGAAAGGGATCTAGGGGTTATAGTGGACCACAAGCTAAATATGAGTCAACAGTGTGATGCTGTTGCAAAAAAAGCAAACCTGATTCTGGGATGTATTAACAGGTGTGTTGTGAGCAAGACACGAGAAGTCATTCTTCCGCTCTACTCTGCTCTGGTTAGGCCTCAGCTGGAGTATTGTGTCCAGTTCTGGGCACCGCATTTTAAAAAAGATGTGGAGAAATTGGAAAGGGTCCAGAGAAGAGCAACAAAATGATTAAAGGTCTTGAGAACATGACCTATGAAGGAAGGCTGAAAGAATTGGCTTTGTTTAGTTTGGAAAAGAGAAGACTGAGAGGAGACATGATAGCAGTTTTCAGGTATTTAAAAGGGTGTCATAAGGAGGAGGGAGAAAACTTGTTCACCTTAGCCTCTAAGGATAGAACCAGAAGCAATGGGTTTAAAGTGCAGCAAGGGAGGTCTAGGTTGGACATTAGGAAAAAGTTCCTAACTGTCAGGGTGGTTAAACACTGGAATAAATTGCCGAGGGAGGTTGTGGAATCTCCATCTCTTGAGATATTTAAGAGTAGGTTAGATAAATGTCTATCAGGGATGGTCTAGATGGTATTTGGTCCTGCCACGCGGGCAGGGGACTGGACTCGATGACCTCTCGAGGTCCCTTCCAGTCCGATAATCTATGAATGTATGAAAAAAACACTGTTCTCCACCCCCACCCAGGTTGGCCAGGGAGGCAGCTCTAGCAGGGGGGGCAGGAGGGATTCTGGCAGCAGTGAAGTGGGTTGCGGGGAAGTTGAGATCTTGCCCCAAGTCATCCCAGACACTAATGCTAAGCCACAGGATGGCAGCATCTAGTGTTAGTGGAGTCCAAACACTATTTCAACCCTACAGTTTTCGAGGAACAGGAGAAAGGACAAAAGAAGTAAGAGATGAAGAGAAAGGAAGGAGGGATGGAGGAAAAGGTAAAACAAAAAGGACAAACCCTAATGTCCCCAGTGATTCCACGGCACAAAATCCAAGGGATGGAATAAAATTCTGCCATCTTAAACTACTGTTTTCCATGCCTAGAATTCAGCTGGCACCACGTGGATCAGACTGAGCAGCTGCCAAAACCTCTTGGAGGCTCTTACCTTCTAAACAGGGACGCCTGTTTTCTAGTAAAATCAGTAAAAGGAAAGGAGAAAACTCGAAAGAGGCTCCTGCACGCACTCACGTACGTGAACCCTAATACTCTCTCAGTCCTCAAAGAAAGACCCCGAGAAGGAGACTTGCTGAAGCAAAGCCACAGGGTCTCTGAGGTTTCCCTGGCCCTGTGCTCCTGTCCTGCCAGGCTGATGTCAGCATCTCTCTCTGAGGTCACCACCTCCCTAACACATTTGACCAATAAGCTGACATCCTGCAAAAGGCCTTTGTGATGTCATTGCCACACCCAACCAAACCCTCAAGTGCTAATGTCCTGCTGCTGGCCTGACACTTTGAAGGTTTGAGGTTGTCATAACTATAAAGGGAAGGGTAACAGCTGTCCTGTGTACAGTACTATAAAATCCTCCTGGCCAGAGACTCCAAAATCCTTTTCCCTCTAAAGGGTTAAGAAGCTCAGGTAACCTGGCTGGCATCTGACCTAAAGGACCAATAAGGGGACAAGATACTTTCAAATCTTGGGGAGGGGAAGGCTTTTGTTTGTGTTCTTTGTTTGTGTGGGTGTTCGCCCTCGGGACTGAGAGGGACCAGACATCAATCCAGGTTCTCCACATCTTTCTAAACAAGTCTCTCCTATTTCAAACAAGGCGTGTTAGTTTTCCTTTGTTTTCTCAACTTGTAAATGTACCTTTTACTAGAGTGTTTATCTTTGTTTGCTGTACTTTGAACCTAAGACTAGAGGGGAGTCCTCTGAGCTCTTTAAGTTTGATTACCCTGTAAGGTTAATTTCCATACTGATTTTACAGAGATGATTTTTACCTTTTTCTTTAATTAAAAGCCTTATTTTTAAGAACCTGATTGATTTTTCCTTGTTTTAAGATCCAAGGAGTTTGGATCTTGATTCACCAGGAGTTGGTGGGAGGAAGGAGGGGAATGGTTAATTTCTCCTTCTTTTAGATCCAAGGGGGTTGGATCTGTCTTCACCAGGGAATTGGTGAAAGGTTTCTCAAGGCTACCCAGGGGAGGAAATTAGCCTTGGGATGGTGGTTAAGCTTAGAAGTTTTCATGCAGGCCCCTACATTTGTACCCTAAACTTCAAAGTGGGGATACAGCCTTGACACAGGTACTCTCTGTGGATCACCCCACTCAATGCGTCTTCATTCTAGGAAGCAAGCCGGCTAGACAGTAAAACATCAGAGGCTGCTCCCAATACTACACTCAGTGTTTCCAAAATTTGTAGACTTTATGGCCACAAGAGACCTTTAGAGCATCTCATCTAAGCACCTGCATATCATAGGCCTCCTGTATAGTACAATAGTTACTTTTTGGGCACACACATTCCAGAAAGGCATCTAGTCTTCATTCAATGACATCAAGAGATGGAGAATCCACCACTTTCCCTTTTAGTGAGTGCCAGGGGGCTCCATTTCCCCTTCCACTAGCTCGCCATTTACAGGGAGACAGAGCAGTACCTGCAGCAGGGAGCGGGAGTTGCTGAAGGCCTCAGAGGCGCAGCCCCTGCAGTGTCTCAGGCACCTGGCGCAAGTGGCGGATGATGCGGGTGCATCACTTTGGCCGTGACGTCCTCCTCCTGCAAGGGAACGAGAACCTGTCAGAGACTCAAACGCCCCGAGGAATCAGGGGGAATTAAGGGCACCTGGAACCAGCAGTATTTAAACTGACTACCTGCCCACCACTGAGGGATGAATTCACCTCCTGAACCCCAGAATGGAGTCTTCTTGTCCTTTCTAGTAACCTCCAGTGCCAACCCACCACCTTGTAGGGTGAGCTCCTGCTACCTCCCCCTCAGTACCCTTGACAGCTGTTCTACCTCCAAACCACAGCTCAACTTATCAGAACCCTCTTCTCCACCCCAACCCAGGTTGCGCAGGGAGGCGGCCCTAGCAGAGGCAGCAGGAGGGATTCTGCCAGCAGTGAAGTGGGTTGCGGTGAAGTTGAGATCTTGCCCCAAGTTGTCCCAGACACTAATGCTAAGCAACAGGATGGCAGCATCTAGTGTCAGTGGAGTCCAAGCACTATTTGAACCCGACAGTTTTGGATCAACTTCCCACAAGGGGAGGTGAAGAGCACCCCCAGCAACACACACACCACTCCTGGAGGTGGGAGGGAAACAAGAGAAAGGACAAAAGACGTAAGAGATGAAGAGAAAGGAAGGAGGGATGGAGGAAAAGGTAAAACGAAAAGGACAAACCCTAGTGTCCCCAGTGATTCCACGGGACAAGATTCCAGGGAGGGAATAAAATTCTGCCACCTTAAACTACTGTTTTCCATGCCGAGAATTCAGCTGGCACCAGATGGATCAGACTGAGCAGGTTCCAAAACCTCTTGGAGGCTCTTACCTTCTAATTTTCAAGTAAAATCAGTAAAAGGAAAGGAGAAAACTCGAAAGAGGCTCCTGCTCGCACTCACATACGTCAACCCTAACACTCTCTCAGTCCTCAAAAAGAAACCTCGAGAAGGAGACTTGCTGAAGCAAAGCCACAGGGGTCTCTGAGGTTTCCCTGGTCGTAAGCCCCTGTCCTCCCTGGCTGAAGACAGCATCTCTCTCTGAGGTCACCACCTCCCTAACACCTTTGACCAGTACGCTGAGGTCCTTGAAAAAGCCTTTGTGATATCACTGCCACACCCAACCAAACCCTAAAGTGCTCATGTCCTGCTGCTGGCCTGACACTTTGAAGGATTGAGCTACGCTCTGTGGATCACACCACAAAATTCGTCTTCATTCTAGGAAGCAAGCTAGCTAGACAGTAAAACATCAGAGGCTGCTCCCAATACTACACTCAGTGTTTCCAAAAGTAGGAGACTTTCTGGCCAGAAGAGACCTTTACAGCATCTCATCTAACCCCCTCCATATCATAGGCTTCCAGTATAGTACAATAGTTACTTTTTGGGCACACACATTCCAGAAAGGCATCTAGTCTTCAATCAATGACATCAAGAGTTGGAGAATCCACCACTTTCCCTTTTAGTGAGTGCCAGGGGGCTCCATTTCCCCTTCCACTAGCTCCCCATTTACAGTGAGCCAGAGCAGTACCTGCAGCAGGGAGAGGGAGTTGCTAAGGCCTCAGAGGAACAGCCCCTGCAGTGTCTCAGGCACATGGCGTAAGTGCCGGATGATGCGGAGCTGGTGCATCCCTTTGGCCGTGACGTCCTCCTCCTGCAAGGGAACGAGAACCTGTCAGAGACTCAAATGCCCCGAGGAATCAGGGGGAATTAAGGACACCTGGAACCAGCAGTATTTACACCCAGCTCCTGCCCACCACTGAGGGATGAATTCACCTCCTGAACCCCAGAATGGAGTCGTCTTCTCCTTTCTAGTAATCTCCAGTGCCAACCCCCGTCCTTGTAGGGTGAGCTCCTGCTACCTCCCCCTCAGTGCCCTTGACAGCTGTTCCACCTCCAAACCACAGCTCAAGTTATCAGAACCCTCTTCTCCACCCCCACCCAGGTTGGCCAGGGAGGCGGCTCTAGCAGGGGGGGCAGGTGGGATTCTGGCAGCAGTGAAGTGGGTTGCGGGGAGGTTGAGATCTTGCCCCAAATCATCCCAGACACTAATGCTAAACCACACGATGGCAGCATCTAGTGTCAGTGGAGTCCAAGCACTATTTCAACCATACAGTTTTGGATCAACTCCCAACAAGGGGAGGTGAAGAGCACCCCCAGCAACACACACACACACACACACACACACAAACACACACACATATACCACTCCTGGTGGTGGGAGGGGAACAAGAGAAAGGACAAAAGAAGTAAGAGATAAAGAGAAAGGAAGGAGGGATGGAGGAAAAGGTAAAACGAAAAGGACAAACCCTAATGTCCCCAGTGATTCTACCAGACAATATTACAGGGAGGGATTAAAATTCTGCCACCTTGAACTAGTGTTTTCCATGCCTAGAATTCACCTGGCACCAGATGGATCAGACTGAGCAGGTTCCAAAACCTCTTGGAGGCTCTTACTTTCTAAACAGGGATGTCTGTTTTCTAGTAAAATCAGTAAAAGGAAAGGAGACAACTCGAAAGAGGCTCCTGCTCTCACTCAAATACGTGAATCCTAATACTCTCTCAGTCCTCAAGAGAAACCTCGAGAAGGAGACTTGCTGAAGCAAAGCCACAGGGGTCTCTGAGGTTTCCCTGGCCATGCGCCCCTGTCCTGTCTCGCTGATGGCAGCATCTCTCTCTAAGGTTACCACCTCCCTAACACCTTTGACCAATATGCTGAGGTCCTGCAAAAGACCTTTGTGATATCACTGCCACCAATCAAACCCTTAAGTGCTAATGTCCTGCTGCTGGCCTGACACTATGAAGGTTTGAGCTACTCTCTGTGGATCACCCCACTCAATGCGTCTTCATTCTAGGAAGCAAGTGGGCTAGACAGTAAAACATCAGAGGCTGCTCCCAATGCTACACTCAGTGTTTCCAAAATTAGTAGACTTTATGGCCACAAGGGACCTTTAGAGCATCTAATCTAAGCCCCTGCATATCATAGGCTTCCTGTATAGTACAATAGTTACTCTTTGGGCACACACATTCCAGAAAGGCATCTAGTCTTCATTCAATGACATCAAGAGATGGAGAATCCACCACTTTCCCTTTTAGTGAGGGCCAGGGGGTTCCATTTCCCCTTCCACTAGCACCCCATTTACAGTGAGCCAGAGCAGTACCTGCAGCAGGGAGTGGGAGTTGCTGATGTCCACAGAGGCACAGCCCTTGCAGTGTCAACTTCCCACAAGGGGAGGTGAAGAGCACCCCCAGCAACACACACACACACACCACTCCTGGTGGTGGGAGGGGAACAAGAGAAAGCAAGGAGGGATGGAGGAAAAGGTAAAACGAAAAGGACAAACCCTAATGTCCCCAGTGATTCTACGGCACAAAATCCCAGGTGGGCTATACAATTCTGCCACTTTGAACTAGTGTTTTCCATGCCTAGAATTCAGCTGGCACCAGATGGATCAGACTGCAGACTGAGCAGGTTAAAAACCTCTCCAAGGTTCTTACCTTCTCAACAGGCACGTCTGTTTTCTAGTAAAATCAATAAAAGGAGAAACTCGAAAGAGGTTCCTCCTCGCACTCACATACTTGAACCCTAATACTCTCTGAGTCCTAAAAAGGGAGACCTCGAGAAGGAGACTTGCTAAAGCAAAGCCAAAGGGGTCTCTGAGGTTTCCCTGGCCCTGCGCTCCTGTCCTGCCTGGCTGATGTCAGCATCTCTCTCTCAGGTAACCACCTCCCTAACACCTTTGACCCATAGGCTGAGGTCCAGGATAAGGCCTTTCTGATATCACTGCCACACCCAACCAAACCCTGAAGTGCTAATGTCCTGCTGCTGGCCTGACACTTTGAAGGTTTGAGCTACTCTCTGTGGATCACCCCACTCAATGCATCCTCATTCTAGGAAGCAAGCGGGCTAGACAGTAAAACATCAGAGGCTGCTCCCAATGCTACACTCAGTGTTTCCAAAATTAGTAGACTTTATGGTCAGAAGAGACCTTTAGAGCATCTCATCTAAGCACCTGCATATCATAGGCTTACTGTATAGTACAATAGTTACTCTTTGGGCACACACATTCCAGAAAGGCATCTAGTCTTCATTCAATGACATCAAGAGATGGAGAATCCACCACTTTCCCTTTTAGTGACGGCCAGGGGGCTCCATTTCCCCTTCCACTAGCTCCCCATTTACAGTGAGCCACAGCAGTACCTGCAGCAGGGAGCGGGAGTTGCTGAAGGCCTCAGAGGAACAGCCCCTGCAGTGTCTCAGGCACCTGGCGCAAGTGCCGGATGATGCGGAGCTGGTGCATCACTTTGGCCGTGACGTCCTCCTGCTGCAAGGGAACGAGAACCTGTCAGAGACTCAAAGGTCCCGAGGAATCAGGGGGAATTAAGGGCACCTGGAACCAGCAGTATTTCCACCCACCACCTGCCCACCGCTGAGGGATGAATTCACGTCCTGAACCCCAGAATGGAGTCTTCTTGTCCTTTCTAGTATCCTCCAGTGCCAACCCCCCTCAGTGTTCTTCACAGCTGTTCCACCTCCAAACCAAACCTCAAGTTATCAGAACCCTCTTCTGCACCCCCAACCAGGTTGGGCATCGAGGCGGCTCTAGCGGGGGGGCAGGAGGGATTCTGCCAGAAGTGAAGTGGGTTGAGGGGAGGTTGAGATCTTGCCTCAAGTCATCCCAGACACTAATGCTAAGCCACAGGATGGCAGCATCTAGTGTCAGTGGAGTCCAAGCACTATTTCAACAATACAGTTTTGGATCAACTCCCCACAAGGGGAGGTGAAGAGCACCCCCAGCAACACACACACAAACACACACACACACACACCACTCCAGGTGGTGAAAGGGGAACAGGAGAAAGGACAAAAGAAGTAAGAGATGAAGAGAAAGGAAGGAGGGATGGAGGAAAAGGTAAAACGAAAAGGACAAACCCTAATGTCCCCAGTGATTCTACGGGACAAAATCCCAGGGAGGGAATAAAATTCTGCCATCTTAAAACTACTGTTTTCCATGCCGAGAATTCAGCTGGCACCAGATGGATCAGACTGAGCAGGTTCCAAAACCTCTTGGAGGCTCTTACCTTCTAAATAGGGACGTCTGTTTTCTAGTAAAATCCGTCAAAAGGAAGGAGAAAACTCGAAAGAGGCTCCTGCTCACACTCACATACGTCAACCCTAACACTCTCTCAGTCCTCAAAGAGAGACCTCGAGAAGGAGACTTGCTGAAGCAAAGCCACAGGGGTCTCTGAGGTTTCCCTGGTCGTAAGCCCCTGTCCTCCCAGTGCCAACCCCCCTCCTTGAAGGATGAGCTCCTGCTATCTCCCCCTCAGTGCCCTTGACAGCTGTTCCACCTCCAAACCACAGCTCAAGTTATTAGTACCTTTGGACACAGACTGGCTAACCTAGTGAGGAGGGCTTTAAACTAGGTTCGACGGGGACAGGTGAGCAAAGCCCACAGGTAAGTGGGGAACATGGAGACCGGGGAGATGGGTCGAAAACGAGAGGGAGTGTGGGCTATATTGTCAGAGGGAAAGGAGGGTCAGGACAAAACTGGGAGAAAAGATCAAACCAGTATCTTAGAGCAAGTAATTAAGGAAATCATCTGCAAACACTTGGAAGGTGGTAAGGTGATAGGGAACAGCCAGCATGGATTTGTGAAGAACAAATCATGTCAAACCAATCTGATAGCTTTCTTTGATAGGATAACGAGCCTTGTGGATAAGGGTGAGGCTGTGGATGTGGTATACCTAGACTTTAGTAAGGCATTTGATACGGTCTCGCATGATATTCTTATTGATAAACTAGGCAAATACAATTTAGATGGGGCTACTATAAGGTGGGTGCATAACTGGCTGGATAACCGTACTCAGAGAGTTGTTATTAATAGTTCCCAATCCTGCTGGAAAGCCATAACGAGTGGGGTATCGCAGGGGTCTGTTTTGGGACCGGCGCTGTTCAATATCTTCATCAACGACTTAGATATTGGCATAGAAAGTACGCTTATTAAGTTTGCGGATGATACCAAACTGGGAGGGATTGCAACTGCTTTGGAGGACAGGGTGACAGATAATTCAAAATGATCTGGACAAATTGGAGAAATGGTCTGAGTTAAACAGGATGAAGTTTAACAAAGACAAATGCAAAGTGCTCCACTTAGGAAGGAACAATCAGTTTCACACATACAGAATGGGAAGAGACTGTCTAGGAAGGAGTACGACAGAAAGGGATCTAGGGGTTATAGTGGACCACAAGCTAAATATGAGTCAACAGTGTGATGCTGTTGCAAAAAAAGCAAACCTGATTCTGGGATGTATTAACAGGTGTGTTGTGAGCAAGACACGAGAAGTCATTCTTCCGCTCTACTCTGCTCTGGTTAGGCCTCAGCTGGAGTATTGTGTCCAGTTCTGGGCACCGCATTTTAAAAAAGATGTGGAGAAATTGGAAAGGGTCCAGAGAAGAGCAACAAGAATGATTAAAGGTCTTGAGAACATGACCTATGAAGGAAGGCTGAAAGAATTGGCTTTGTTTAGTTTGGAAAAGAGAAGACTGAGAGGAGACATGATAGCAGTTTTCAGGTATTTAAAAGGGTGTCATAAGGAGGAGGGAGAAAACTTGTTCACCTTAGCCTCTAAGGATAGAACCAGAAGCAATGGGTTTAAAGTGCAGCAAGGGAGGTCTAGGTTGGACATTAGGAAAAAGTTCCTAACTGTCAGGGTGGTTAAACACTGGAATAAATTGCCGAGGGAGGTTGTGGAATCTCCATCTCTTGAGATATTTAAGAGTAGGTTAGATAAATGTCTATCAGGGATGGTATTTGGTCTCATAGACTCATAGACTTTAAGGTCAGAAGGGACCATTATGATCATCTGGTCTGACCCCCTGCATGCTGCAGGCCACAAGACCCTTCCCTGGACTGTGCCGTTGCAGTCCCCAATCCTGTGTTTTAGTGACTTCAATCGGCAGGGACCCTCCTGCTAGTGATCCCTGCCCCATGCTGCGGAGGAAGGCGAAAAACCTCCAGCGGCTCAGCCAATCTACCCTGGAGGAAAATTCCTTCCCGACCCCAAATATGGCGATCAGTAATACCCCGAGCATGTAGGCAAGAGTCTCTAGCCTGACCCTTGTTTGCCATTATGCTATTTACGTACCATTGCTTGGTTTTCCTCGGCTACTATGTTTTACCATTAAACCATTCCCTCCATAAACGTATCCAACTTAATCTTAAAACCAGACAGGTCCGTTGCCCCCACCGTTTCCCTCGGAAGGCCGTTCCAATATTTCACCCCTCTGACGGTCAGAAACCTTCGTCTGATTTCAAGCCTGAACTTCCCCACGGCCAGTTTATATCCATTGGTTCTCGTGTCCACATTAGTACTCAGCTGAAATAATTCCTCTCCCTCCCTTGTATTTATCCCTCTGATATATTTAAAGATAGCAATCATATCCCCCCTCAGCCTTCGTTTTGTCAGACTAAACAACCCGAGCTCCTCTAATCTCTTTTCATACGACAGGTTTTCTAGCAGGGGGGGCAGGAGGGATTCTAGCAGCAGTGAAGTGGGTTGCGGGGAAGTTGAGATCTTGCCCCAAGTCATCCCAGACACTAATGCTAAGATACAGGATGGCAGCATCTAGTGTCAGTGGAGTCCAAACACTATTTCAACCCCACAGTTTTCGATGAACTTCCCACAAGGGGAGGTGATGAGCACCCCCAGCAACACACACGCACACACCACTCCTGGTGGTGGGAGGGGAACAGGAGAAAGGACAAAAGAAGTAAGAGATGAAGAGAAAGGAAGGAGGGATGGAGGAAAAGGTAAAACAAAAAGGACAAACCCTAATGTCCCCAGTGATTCTACGGCACAAAATCCAAGGGATGGAATAAAATTCTGCCATCTTAAACTACTGTTTTCCATGCCTAGAATTCAGCTGGCACCACGTGGATCAGACTGAGCAGCTGCCAAAACCTCTTGGAGGATCTTACCTTCTAAACAGGGACGTCTGTTTTCTAGTAAAATCAGTAAAAGGAAAGGAGAAAACTCGAAAGAGGCTCCTGCACGCACTCACGTACGTGAACCCTAATACTCTCTCAGTCCTCAAAGAAAGACCTCGAGAAGGAGACTTGCTGAAGCAAAGCCACAGGGTCTCTGAGGTTTCCCTGGCCCTGTGCTCCTGTCCTGCCAGGCTGATGTCAGCATCTCTCTCTGAGGTCACCACCTCCCTAACACATTTGACCAATAAGCTGACATCCTGCAAAAGGCCTTTGTGATGTCACTGCCACACCCAACCAAACCCTGAAGTGCTAATGTCCTGCTGCTGGCCTGACACTTTGAAGGTTTGAGGTTGTCATAACTATAAAGGGAAGGGTAACAGCTGTCCTGTGTACAGTACTATAAAATCCTCCTGGCCAGAGACTCCAAAATCCTTTTCCCTCTAAAGGGTTAAGAAGCTCAGGTAACCTGGCTGGCATCTGACCTAAAGGACCAATAAGGGGACAAGATACTTTCAAATCTTGGGGAGGGGAAGGCTTTTGTTTGTGTTCTTTGTTTGTGTGGGTGTTCGCCCTCGGGACTGAGAGGGACCAGACATCAATCCAGGTTCTCCACATCTTTCTAAACAAGTCTCTCCTATTTCAAACAAGGCGTGTTAGTTTTCCTTTGTTTTCTCAACTTGTAAATGTACCTTTTACTAGAGTGTTTATCTTTGTTTGCTGTACTTTGAACCTAAGACTAGAGGGGAGTCCTCTGAGCTCTTTAAGTTTGATTACCCTGTAAGGTTAATTTCCATACTGATTTTACAGAGATGATTTTTACCTTTTTCTTTAATTAAAAGCCTTATTTTTAAGAACCTGATTGATTTTTCCTTGTTTTAAGATCCAAGGAGTTTGGATCTTGATTCACCAGGAGTTGGTGGGAGGAAGGAGGGGAATGGTTAATTTCTCCTTCTTTTAGATCCAAGGGGGTTGGATCTGTATTCACCAGAAGTTGGTGGGAGGAAGGAGGGGAATGGTTAATTTCTCCTTGTTTTAAGATCCAAGGGGTTTGGATCTGTATTCACCAGGGAATTGGTGAAAGGTTTCTCAAGGCTACCCAGGGGAGGAAATTAGCCTTGGGATGGTGGTTAAGCTTAGAAGTTTTCATGCAGGCCCCTACATTTGTACCCTAAACTTCAAAGTGGGGATACAGCCTTGACACAGGTACTCTCTGTGGATCACCCCACTCAATGCGTCTTCATTCTAGGAAGCAAGCCAGCTAGACAGTAAAACATCAGACGCTGCTCCCAATACTACACTCAGTGTTTCCAAAATTAGTAGACTTTATGGACACAAGAGACCTTTACAGCATCTCATCTAAGCCCCTGCATATCATAGGCCTCCTGTATAGTACAATAGTTACTTTTTGGGCACACACATTCCAGAAAGGCATCTAGTCTTCATTCAATGACATCAAGAGATGGAGAATCCACCACTTTCCCTTTTAGTGAGTGCCAGGGGGCTCCATTTCCCCTTCCACTAGCTCGCCATTTACAGGGAGACAGAGCAGTACCTGCAGCAGGGAGCGGGAGTTGCTGAAGGCCTCAGAGGCGCAGCCCCTGCAGTGTCTCAGGCACCTGGCGCAAGTGGCGGATGATGCGGGTGCATCACTTTGGCCGTGACGTCCTCCTCCTGCAAAAGAACGAAAACCTGTCAGAGACTCAAACGCCCCGAGGAATCAGGGGGAATTAAGGGCACCTGGAACCAGCAGTATTTAAACTGACTACCTGCCCACCACTGAGGGATGAATTCACCTCCTGAACCCCAGAATGGAGTCTTCTTGTCCTTTCTAGTAACCTCCAGTGCCAACCCACCACCTTGTAGGGTGAGCTCCTGCTACCTCCCCCTCAGTACCCTTGACAGCTGTTCTACCTCCAAACCACAGCTCAACTTATCAGAACCCTCTTCTCCACCCCAACCCAGGTTGCGCAGGGAGGCGGCCCTAGCAGGGGGGGCAGGAGGGATTCTACCAGCAGTGAAGTGGGTTGCGGGGAAGTTGAGATCTTGCCCCAAGTTATCCCAGACACTAATGCCAAGCTACAGGATGGCAGCATCTAGTGTCAGTGGAGTCCAAGCACTATTTGAACCCGACAGTTTTGGATCAATTTCACACAAGGGGAGGTGAAGAGCACCCCCAGCAACACACACACCACTCCTGTAGGTGGGAGGGGAACAAGAGAAAGGACAAAAGAAGTAAGAGATGAAGAGAAAGGAAGGAGGGATGGAGGAAAGGTAAAATGAAAAGGACAAACCCTAGTGTCCCCAGTGATTCTACGGGACAAAATTCCAGGGAGGGAATAAAATTCTGCCACCTTAAACTACTGTTTTCCATGCCGAGAATTCAGCTGGCACCAGATGGATCAGACTGAGCAGGTTCCAAAACCTCTTGGAGGCTCTTACCTTCTAATTTTCAAGTAAAATCAGTAAAAGGAAAGGAGAAAACTCGAAAGAGGCTCCTGCTCGCACTCACATACGTCAACCCTAACACTCTCTCAGTCCTCAAAAAGAAACTTCGAGAAGGAGACTTGCTGAAGCAAAGCCACAGGGGTCTCTGAGGTTTCCCTGGTCGTAAGCCCCTGTCCTCCCTGGCTGAAGACAGTCCTGCAAAAGACCTTTGTGATATCACTGCCACCAATCAAACCCTTAAGTGCTAATGTCCAATAAAAGGAGAAACTCGAAAGAGGTTCCTCCTCGCGCTCACATACTTGAACCCTAATACTCTCTGAGTCCTAAAAAGGGAGACCTCGAGAAGGAGACTTGCTAAAGCAAAGCCAAAGGGGTCTCTGAGGTTTCCCTGGCCCTGCGCTCCTGTCCTGCCTGGCTGATGTCAGCATCTCTCTCTCAGGTAACCACCTCCCTAACACCTTTGACCAGTACGCTGAGGTCCAGGATAAGGCCCTTGTGATATCACTGCCACACCCAACCAAACCCTAAAGTGCTCATGTCCTGCTGCTGGCCTGACACTTTGAAGGTTTGAGCTACGCTCTCTGGATCACACCACAAAATTCGTCTTCATTCTAGGAAGCAAGCTAGCTAGACAGTAAAACATCAGAGGCTGCTCCCAATACTACACTCAGTGTTTCCAAAAGTAGGAGACTTTCTGGCCAGAAGAGACCTTTACAGCATCTCATCTAACCCCCTCCATATCTTAGGCTTCCAGTATAGTACAATAGTTACTTTTTGGGCACACACATTCCAGAAAGGCATCTAGTCTTCAATCAATGACATCAAGAGTTGGAGAATCCACCACTTTCCCTTTTAGTGAGTGCCAGGGGGCTCCATTTCCCCTTCCACTACCTCCCCATTTACAGTGAGCCAGAGCAGTACCTGCAGCAGGGAGAGGGAGTTGCTAAGGCCTCAGAGGAACAGCCCCTGAAGTGTCTCAGGCACATGGCGTAAGTGCCGGATGATGCGGAGCTGGTGCATCCCTTTGGCCGAGACGTCCTCCTCCTGCAAGGGAACGAGAACCTGTCAGAGACTCAAATGCCCCGAGGAATCAGCGGGAATTAAGGGCACCTGGAACCAGCACTACTTCCACCCATCACCTGCCCACCACTGAGGGATAAATTCACCTCCTGAACCCCAGAATGGAGTCTTCTTGTCCTTTCTAGTAACCTCCAGTGCCAACCCCCCTCCTACTAGGGTGAGCTCCTGCTTCCTCCCACTCAGTGTTCTTGACAGCTGTTCCACCTCCAAACCAAACCTCAAGTTATCAGAACCCTCTTCTCCACCCCCAACCAGGTTGGGCATGGAGGCGGCTCTAGCGGGGGGGCAAGAGGGATTCTGCCAGAAGTGAAGTGGGTTGAGGGGAGGTTGAGATCTTGCCCCAAGTCATCCCAGACACTAATGCTAAGCCACAGGATGGCAGCATCTTGTGTCAGTGGAGTCCAAGCACTATTTCAACCCCACAGTTTTAGAGGAACTTCCCACAGGGAGAGGTGAAGAGAACCCGCAGCAATACACACACAGACACACACACACACCACTCCTGGTGGTGGAAGGGGAACAAGAGAAAGGACAAAAGAAGTAAGAGATGAAGAGAAAGGAAGGAGGGATGGAGGAAAAGGTAAAATGAAAAGGACAAACGCTAATATCCCTAGTGATTCTACGGGATAAAATCCCAGGGACGGAATAAAATTCTGCCACCTTGAACTAGTGTTTTCCATGCCTAGAATTCAGCTGGCACCAGATGGATCAGACTGTGGAGGTTGCAAAACCTATTGGAGGCTCTTACCTTCTCAACAGGGAAGTCTGTTTTCATACAATCATAAAATCATACAATATCAGAGTTGGAACGGACCTCAAGAGGTCATCTAGTCCAACCCCCTGCTCAGAGAAGGACCAATTCCCAGCTAAATCATCCCAGCCAGGGCTTTGTCAAGCCGGGCCTTAAAAACCTCCAAGGAAGGAGACTCCATTTTTTTCCCCATCTTATATGGAACCAATCACCAGAGACCCCAACCATCAAAAAATCACCAAATGTGCTTTGTTGCTTCTAACTGATTTCTAGTAAAATCAGTAAAAGGAAAGGAGAAAACTCGAAAGAGGCTCCTGCTCCCACTCACATACGTGAACCCTAATACTCTGTCAGTCCTCAAAGAGAGACCTCGAGAAGGAGACTTGCTGAAGCAAAATCACAGGGGTCTCTGAGGTTTCCCTGGCCCTGCCCCCGTGTCCTGCTTGGCTCATGTCAGCATCTCTCTCTGAGGTCACCACCTCCCTAACACCTTTGAGCAATTCACCTCCTCAACCCCAGAATGGAATCTTCTTGACCTTTCTAGTAACCTCCAGTGCCAACCCCACTCCTTGTAGGATGAGCTCCTGCTACCTCCCGCTCAGTGTCCTTGACAGCTGTTCCACCTCCAAACCACAGCTCAAGTTATCAGAACCCTCTTCTCCACCCCCACCCAGGTTGGGCAGGGAGGCGGATCTAGGAGGGGGGGCAGCAGGGATTCTGAAAGCAGAAAAGTGCGTTGCGGGGAGGTTGAGACCTTGCCCGAAGTCATCCCAGACAGTAATGTTAAGCCACAGGATGGGAGCATCTAGTGTCAGTGGAGTCCAAGCACTATTTCAACCTCACAGTATTGGATCAACTTTCCACAAGGGGAGGTGAAGCGCACCCCCAGCAACACACACACACCACATTCCTGGTGGTGGGAGGGGAACAGGAGAAAGGACAAAAGAAGTAAGAGTTGAAGAGAAAGGAAGGAGGGATGGAGGAAAAGGTAAAACGAAAAGGACAAAACCTAATGTCCCCAGTGATTCCACGGGACAAAATCCCAGGGAGGGAATAAAATTCTGCCACCTTAAACTAGTGTTTTCCATGCCTAGAATTCAGCTGGCACGAGACATATCAGACTGAGCAGGTTCCAAAACCTCTTGGAGCCTCTTACCTTCTAAACAGGGACGTCTGTTTTCTAGGAAAATCAGTAAAAGGAAAGGAGAAAACTGGAGAGAGGCTCCTGCTCGCACTCACATACGTGAACCCTAATACTCTCTCAGTCCTCAAAGAGAGACCTCGAGAAGGAGACTTGCTGAAGCAAAGCCACAGGGGTCTCTGAGGTTTCCCTGGCCCTGCCCCCCTGTCCTGCCTGGCTCATGTCAGCATCTCTCTCTGAGGTCACCACCTTCCTAACACCTTTGACCAGTATGCTGAGGTCCTTGAAAAAGCCTTTGTGATATCACTGCCACACCCAACCAAACCCTAAAGTGCTCATGTCCTGCTGTTGGCCTGACACTTTGAAGGTTTGAGCTACTCTCTGTGGATCACCCCACTCAATGCGTCTTCATTCTAGGAAGCAAGCCGGCTAGACAGTAAAAGATCAGAGGCTGCTCCCAATGCTACACTCAGTGTTTCCAAAATTACTACACTTCCTGGCCACAAGAGACCTTTAGAGCATCTCATCTAACCCCCTCCATATCATAGGCTTCCAGTATAGTATAATAGTTACTTTTTGGGCACACACATTCCAGAAAGGCATCTAGTCTTCATTCAATGACATCAAGAGATGGAGAATCCACCACTTTCCCTTTTAGTGAGTGCCAGGGGGCTCCATTTCCCCTTCCACTAGCTCGCCATTTACAGGGAGACAGAGCAGTACCTGCAGCAGGGAGCGGGAGTTGCTGAAGGCCTCAGAGGCGCAGCCCCTGCAGTGTCTCAGGCACCTGGCGCAAGTGGCGGATGATGCGGGTGCATCACTTTGGCCGTGACGTCCTCCTCCTGCAAAGGAACGAGAACCTGTCACAGACTCAAACGCCCCGAGGAATCAGGGGGAATTAAGGGCACCTGGAACCAGCAGTATTTAAACTGACTACCTGCCCACCACTGAGGGATGAATTCACCTCCTGAACCCCAGAATGGAGTCTTCTTGTCCTTTCTAGTAACCTCCAGTGCCAACCCACCACCTTGTAGGGTGAGATCCTGCTACCTCCCCCTCAGTACCCTTGACAGCTGTTCTACCTCCAAACCACAGCTCAAGTTATCAGAACCCTCTTCTCCACCCCAACCCAGGTTGCGCAGGGAGGCGGCCGCCCTAGGAGGGGGGGGCAGGAGCGATTCTGCCAGCTGTGAAGTGGGTTGCGGGGAAGTTGAGATCTTGCCCCAAGTTGTCCCAGACACTAATGCTAAGCCACAGGATGGCAGCATCTAGTGTCAGTGGAGTCCAAGCACTATTTGAACCCGACAGATTTGGATCAACTTCCCACAAGGGGAGGTGAAGAGCACCCCCAGCAACACACACACCACTCCTGGAGGTGGGAGGGGAACAAGAGAAAGGACAAAAGAAGTAAGAGATGAAGAGAAAGGAAGGAGGGATGGAGGAAAAGGTAAAACGAAAAGGACAAACCCTAGTGTCCCCAGTGATTCCACGGGACAAAATTCCAGGGAGGGAAGAAAATTCTGCCACCTTAAACTACTGTTTTCCATGCCGAAAATTCAGCTGGCACCAGATGGATCAGACTGAGCAGGTTCCAAAACCTCTTGGAGGCTCTTACCTTCTAATTTTCAAGTAAAATCAGTAAAAGGAAAGGAGAAAACTCGAAAGAGGCTCCTGCTCGCACTCACATACGTCAACCCTAACACTCTCTCAGTCCTCAAAAAGAAACCTCGAGAAGGAGACTTGCTGAAGCAAAGCCACAGGGGTCTCTGAGGTTTCCCTGGTCGTAAGCCCCTGTCCTCCCTGGCTGAAGACAGCATCTCTCTCTGAGGTCACCACCTCCCTAACACCTTTGACCAGTACGCTGAGGTCCTTGAAAAAGCCTTTGTGATATCACTGCCACACCCAACCAAACCCTAAAGTGCTCATGTCCTGCTGCTGGCCTGACACTTTGAAGGTTTGAGCTACGCTCTGTGGATCACACCACAAAATTCGTCTTCATTCTAGGAAGCAAGCTAGCTAGACAGTAAAACATCAGAGGCTGCTCCCAATACTACACTCAGTGTTTCCAAAAGTAGGAGACTTTCTGGCCAGAAGAGACCTTTACAGCATCTCATCTAACCCCCTCCATATCATAGGCTTCCAGTATAGTACAATAGTTACTTTTTGGGCACACACATTCCAGAAAGGCATCTAGTCTTCAATCAATGACATCAAGAGTTGGAGAATCCACCACTTTCCCTTTTAGTGAGTGCCAGGGGGCTCCATTTCCCCTTCCACTAGCTCCCCATTTACAGTGAGCCAGAGCAGTACCTGCAGCAGGGAGAGGGAGTTGCTAAGGCCTCAGAGGAACAGCCCCTGCAGTGTCTCAGGCACATGGCGTAAGTGCCGGATGATGCGGAGCTGGTGCATCCCTTTGGCCGTGACGTCCTCCTCCTGCAAGGGAACGAGAACCTGTCAGAGACTCAAATGCCCCGAGGAATCAGGGGCAATTAAGGACACCTGGAACCAGCAGTATTTACACCCACCACCTGCCCACCACTGAGGGATGAATTCACCTCCTGAACCCCAGAATGGAGTCGTCTTCTCCTTTCTAGGAATCTCCAGTGCCAACCCCCGTCCTTGTAGGGTGAGCTCCTGCTACCTCCCCCTCAGTGCCCTTGACAGCTGTTCCACCTCCAAACCACAGCTCAAGTTATCAGAACCCTCTTCTCCACCCCCACCCACGTTGGGCAGGGAGACGGCTCTAGCAGGGGGGGCAGGTGGGATTCTGGCAGCAGTGAAGTGGGTTGCGGGGAGGTTGAGATCTTGCCCCAAGTCATCCCAGACACTAATGCTAAACCACACGATGGCAGCATCTAGTGTCAGTGGAGTCCAAGCACTATTTCAACCATACAGTTTTGGATCAACTCCCAACAAGGGGAGGTGAAGAGCACCCCCAGCAACACACACACACACACACACACACACACACACACACACATATATACCACTCCTGGTGGTGGGAGGGGAACAAGAGAAAGGACAAAAGAAGTAAGAGATGAAGAGAAAGGAAGGAGGGATGGAGGAAAAGGTAAAACGAAAAGGACAAACCCTAATGTCCCCAGTGATTCTACCAGACAAAATTACAGGGAGGGATTAAAATTCTGCCACCTTGAACTAGTGTTTTCCATGCCTAGAATTCAGCTGGCACCAGATGGATCAGACTGAGCAGGTTCCAAAACCTCTTGGAGGCTCTTACTTTCTAAACAGGGATGTCTGTTTTCTAGTAAAATCAGTAAAAGGAAAGGAGACAACTCGAAAGAGGCTCCTGCTCTCACTCAAATACGTGAATCCTAATACTCTCTCAGTCCTCAAGAGAAACCTCGAGAAGGAGACTTGCTGAAGCAAAGCCACAGGGGTCTCTGAGGTTTCCCTGGCCATGCGCCCCTGTCCTGCCTCGCTGATGGCAGCATCTCTCTCTGAGGTTACCACCTCCCTAACACCTTTGACCAATATGCTGAGGTCCTGCAAAAGACCTTTGTGATATCACTGCCACCAATCAAACCCTTAAGTGCTAATGTCCTGCTGCTGGCCTGACACTATGAAGGTTTGAGCTACTCTCTGTGGATCACCCCACTCAATGCGTCTTCATTCTAGGAAGCAAGTGGGCTAGACAGTAAAACATCAGAGGCTGCTCCCAATGCTACACTCAGTGTTTCCAAAATTAGTAGACTTTATGGTCAGAAGAGACCTTTAGAGCATCTAATCTAAGCCCCTGCATATCATAGGCTTCCTGTATAGTACAATAGTTACTCTTTGGGCACACACATTCCAGAAAGGCATCTAGTCTTCATTCAATGACATCAAGAGATGGAGAATCCACCACTTTCCCTTTTAGTGAGGGCCAGGGGGTTCCATTTCCCCTTCCACTAGCACCCCATTTACAGTGAGCCAGAGCAGTACCTGCAGCAGGGAGTGGGAGTTGCTGATGTCCACAGAGGCACAGCCCTTGCAGTGTCAACTTCCCACAAGGGGAGGTGAAGAGCACCCCCAGCAACACACAAACACACACACCACTCCTGGTGGTGGGAGGGGAACAAGAGAAAGCAAGGAGGGATGGAGGAAAAGGTAAAACGAAAAGGACAAACCCTAATGTCCCCAGTGATTTTACGGCACAAAATCCCAGGTGGGCTGTAAAATTCTGCCACCTTGAACTAGTGTTTTCCATGCCTAGAATTCAGCTGGCACCAGATGGATCAGACTGCAGACTGAGCAGGTTAAAAACCTCTCCAAGGTTCTTACCTTCTCAACAGGCACGTCTGTTTTCTAGTAAAATCAATAAAAGGAGAAACTCGAAAGAGGTTCCTCCTCGCACTCACATACTTGAACCCTAATACTCTCTGAGTCCTAAAAAGGGAGACCTCGAGAAGAAGACTTGCTAAAGCAAAGCCAAAGGGGTCTCTGAGGTTTCCCTGGCCCTGCGCTCCTGTCCTGCCTGGCTGATGTCAGCATCTCTCTGTCAGGGAACCACCTCCCTAACACCTTTGACCCATAGGCTGAGGTCCAGGATAAGGCCTTTGTGATATCACTGCCACACCCAACCAAACCCTAAAGTGCTAATGTCCTGCTACTGGCTTGACACTTTGAAGGTTTGAGCTACTCTCTGTGGATCACCCCACTCAATGCATCCTCATTCTAGGAAGCAAGCGGGCTAGACAGTAAAACATCAGAGGCTGCTCCCAATGCTACACTCAGTGTTTCCAAAATTAGTAGACTTTATGGTCAGAAGAGACCTTTAGAGCATCTAATCTAACCCGCTGCATATCATAGGCTTACTGTATAGTACAATAGTTACTCTTTGGGCACACACATTCCAGAAAGGCATCTAGTATTCATTCAATGACATCAAGAGATGGAGAATCCACCACTTTCCCTTTTAGTGAGGGCCAGGGGGCTCCATTTCCCCTTCCACTAGCTCCCCATTTACAGTGAGCCAGAGCAGTACCTGCAGCAGGGAGCGGGAGTTGCTGAAGGCCTCAGAGGAACAGCCCCTGCAGTGTCTCAGGCACCTGGCGCAAGTGCCGGATGATGCGGAGCTGGTGCATCACTTTGGCCGTGACGTCCTCCTGCTGCAAGGGAACGAGAACCTGTCAGAGACTCAAAGGCCCCGAGGAATCAGGGGGAATTAAGGGCACCTGGAACCAGCAGTATTTCCACCCACCACCTGCCCACCGCTGAGGGATGAATTCACCTCCTGAACCCCAGAATGGAGTCTTCTTGTCCTTTCTAGTATCCTCCAGTGCCAACCCCCCTCCTTGTAGGATTAGAGTTTGCAATTCTAAGGAAGGGGAGAAGGGAGAACAGCAAAATAGAGACAATGGATTTCAGGAAGGCAGATTTTGGTAAGCTCAGAGAGCTGATAGGTAAGGTCCCATGGGAATCAAGACTGAGGGGAAAAACAACTGAGGAGAGTTGGCAGTTTTTCAAAGGGACACTATTAAGGGCCCAAAAGCAAGCTATTCCGCTGGTTAGGAAAGATAGAAAATGTGGCAAAAGACCACCTTGGCTTAACCATGAGATCTTGCATGATCTAAAAAATAAAAAGGAGTCATATCAAAAATGGAAACTGGGACAGATTACAAAGGATGAATATAGGCAAACAACACAGGAATGCAGGGGCAAGATTAGAAAGGCAAAGGCACAAAATGAGCTCAAAGTAGCTACGGGAATAAAGGGAAACAAGAAGACTTTTTATCAATACATTAGAAGCAAGAGGAAGACCAAAGACAGGGTAGGCCCACTGCTTAGTGAAGAGGGAGAAACAGTAACAGGAAACTTGGAAATGGCGGAGATGCTTAATGACTTCTTTGTTTCGGTCTTCACCGAGAAGTCTGAAGGAATGCCTAACATAGTGAATGCTAGTGGGAAGGGGGTAGGTTTAGCAGATAAAATAAAAAAAGAACAAGTTAAAAATCACTTAGAAAAGTTAGATGCCTGCAAGTCACCCGGGCCTGATGAAATGCATCCTAGAATACTCAAGGAGCTAATAGAGGAGGTATCTGAGCCTCTAGCTATTATCTTTGGAAAATCATGGGAGACGGGAGAGATTCCAGAAGACTGGAAAAGGGCAAATATAGTGCCCATCTATAAAAAGGGAAATAAAAACAACCCAGGAAACTACAGACCCCAGTGAGTTTAACTTCTGGGCCAGGGAAGATAATGGAGCAAGTAATTAAGGAAATCATCTGCAAACACTTGGAAGGTGGTAAGGTGATAGGGAACAGCCAGCATGGATTTGTGAAGAACAAATCATGTCAAACCAATCTGATAGCTTTCTTTGATAGGATAACGAGCCTTGTGGATAAGGGTGAGGCTGTGGATGTGGTATACCTAGACTTTAGTAAGGCATTTGATACGGTCTCGCATGATATTCTTATTGATAAACTAGGCAAATACAATTTAGATGGGGCTACTATAAGGTGGGTGCATAACTGGCTGGATAACCGTACTCAGAGAGTTGTTATTAATAGTTCCCAATCCTGCTGGAAAGCCATAACGAGTGGGGTATCGCAGGGGTCTGTTTTGGGACCGGCGCTGTTCAATATCTTCATCAACGACTTAGATATTGGCATAGAAAGTACGCTTATTAAGTTTGCGGATGATACCAAACTGGGAGGGATTGCAACTGCTTTGGAGGACAGGGTCATAATTCAAAATGATCTGGACAAATTGGAGAAATGGTCTGAGTTAAACAGGATGAAGTTTAACAAAGACAAATGCAAAGTGCTCCACTTAGGAAGGAACAATCAGTTTCACACGTACAGAATGGGAAGAGACTGTCTAGGAAGGAGTACGGCAGAAAGGGATCTAGGAGTTATAGTGGACCACAAGCTAAATATGAGTCAACAGTGTGATGCTGTTGCAAAAAAAGCAAACCTGATTCTGGGATGTATTAACAGGTGTGTTGTGAGCAAGACACGAGAAGTCATTCTTCCGCTCTACTCTGCTCTGGTTAGGCCTCAGCTGGAGTATTGTGTCCAGTTCTGGGCACCGCATTTTAAAAAAAGATGTGGAGAAATTGGAAAGGGTCCAGAGAAGAGCAACAAGAATGATTAAAGGTCTTGAGAACATGACCTATGAAGGAAGGCTGAAAGAATTGGCTTTGTTTAGTTTGGAAAAGAGAAGACTGAGAGGAGACATGATAGCAGTTTTCAGGTATTTAAAAGGGTGTCATAAGGAGGAGGGAGAAAACTTGTTCACCTTAGCCTCTAAGGATAGAACCAGAAGCAATGGGTTTAAAGTGCAGCAAGGGAGGTCTAGGTTGGACATTAGGAAAAAGTTCCTAACTGTCAGGGTGGTTAAACACTGGAATAAATTGCCAAGGGAGGTTGTGGAATCTCCATCTCTTGAGATATTTAAGAGTAGGTTAGATAAATGTCTATCAGGGATGGTCTAGATGGTATTTGGTCCTGCCATGCGGGCAGGGGACTGGACTCGATGACCTCTCGAGGTCCCTTCCAGTCCGATTATCTATGAATGTATGAAAAAAACACTGTTCTCCACCCCCACCCAGGTTGGCCAGGGAGGCGGCTCTAGCAGGGGGGGCAGGAGGGATTCTGGCAGCAGTGAAGTGGGTTGCGGGGAAGTTGAGATCTTGACCCAAGTCATCCCAGACACTAATGCTAAGCCACAGGATGGCAGCATCTAGTGTTAGTGGAGTCCAAACACTATTTCAAACCCACAGTTTTCGAGGAACAGGAGAAAGGACAAAAGAAGTAAGAGATGAAGAGAAAGGAAGGAGGGATGGAGGAAAAGGTAAAACAAAAAGGACAAACCCTAATGTCCCCAGTGATTCTACGGCACAAAATCCAAGGGATGGAATAAAATTCTGCCATCTTAAACTACTGTTTTCCATGCCTAGAATTCAGCTGGCACCACATGGATCAGACTGAGCAGCTGCCAAAACCTCTTGGAGGCTCTTACCTTCTAAACAGGGACGTCTGTTTTCTAGTAAAATCAGTAAAAGGAAAGGAGAAAACTCGAAAGAGGCTCCTGCACGCACTCACGTACGTGAACCCTAATACTCTCTCAGTCCTCAAAGAAAGACCCCGAGAAGGAGACTTGCTGAAGCAAAGCCACAGGGTCTCTGAGGTTTCCCTGGCCCTGTGCTCCTGTCCTGCCAGGCTGATGTCAGCATCTCTCTCGGAGGTCACCACCTCCCTAACACATTTGACCAATAAGCTGACATCCTGCAAAAGGCCTTTGTGATGTCACTGCCACACCCAACCAAACCCTCAAGTGCTAATGTCCTACTGCTGGCCTGACACTTTGAAGGTTTGAGGTTGTCATAACTATAAAGGGAAGGGTAACAGCTGTCCTGTGTACAGTACTATAAAATCCTCCTGGCCAGAGACTCCAAAATCCTTTTCCCTGTAAAGGGTTAAGAAGCTCAGGTAACCTGGCTGGCATCTGACCTAAAGGACCAATAAGGGGACAAGATACTTTCAAATCTTGGGGAGGGGAAGGCTTTTGTTTGTGTTCTTTGTTTGTGTGGGTGTTCGCCCTCGGGACTGAGAGGGACCAGACATCAATCCAGGTTCTCCACATCTTTCTAAACAAGTCTCTCCTATTTCAATCAAGGCGTGTTAGTTTTCCTTTGTTTTCTCAACTTGTAAATGTACCTTTTCCTAGAGTGTTTATCTTTGTTTGCTGTACTTTGAACCTAAGACTAGAGGGGAGTCCTCTGAGCTCTTTAAGTTTGATTACCCTGTAAGGTTAATTTCCATACTGATTTTACAGAGATGATTTTTACCTTTTTCTTTAATTAAAAGCCTGATTTTTAAGAACCTGATTGATTTTTCCTTGTTTTAAGATCCAAGGAGTTTGGATCTTGATTCACCAGGAGTTGGTGGAACGAAGGAGGGGAATGGTTAATTTCTCCTTCTTTTAGATCCAAGGGGGTTGGATCTGTATTCACCAGAAGTTGGTGGGAGGAAGGAGGGGGGATGGTTTATTTCTCCTTGTTTTAAGATCCAAGGGGTTTGGATCTGTATTCACCAGGGAATTGGTGAAAGGTTTCTCAAGGCTACCAAGGGGAGGAAATTAGCCTTGGGATGGTGGTTAAGCTTAGAGGTTTTCATGCAGGCCCCTACATTTGTACCCTAAACTTCAAAGTGGGGATACAGCCTTGACACAGGTACTCTCTGTGGATCACCCCACTCAATGCGTCTTCATTCTAGGAAGCAAGCCGGCTAGACAGTAAAACATCACAGGCTGCTCCCAATACTACACTCAGTGTTTCCAAAATTTGTAGACTTTATGGCCACAAGAGACCTTTAGAGCATCACATCTAAGCCCCTGCATATCATAGGCCTCCTGTATAGTACAATAGTTACTTTTTGGGCACACACATTCCAGAAAGGCATCTAGTCTTCAATCAATGACATCAAGAGTTGGAGAATCCACCACTTTCCCTTTTAGTGAGTGCCAGGGGGCTCCATTACCCCTTCCACTAGCTCCCCATTTACAGGGAGACAGAGCAGTACCTGCAGCAGGGAGCGGGAGTTGCTGAAGGCCTCAGAGGCGCAGCCCCTGCAGTGTCTCAGGCACCTGGCGCAAGTGGCGGATGATGCGGGTGCATCATTTTGGCCGTGACGTCCTCCTGCTGCAAGGGAACGAGAACCTGTCAGAGACTCAAAGGTCCCGAGGAATCAGGGGGAATTAAGGGCACCTGGAACCAGCAGTATTTCCACCCACCACCTGCCCACCGCTGAGGGATGAATTCACCTCCTGAACCCC